>NC_056737.1:411456582-411756582 GCF_019279795.1 Protopterus annectens | reverse complement strand
GAGGAAGGTCCAGAAATCCTTTGGGTACTGGAAAGGTGTGGGAAGAAAACTTTTGCCCTAGGGATACAGTTCTGAGTACCCATATGTCATCCGTGATGGTGGCCCAAACATTTGTAAACAGGGCCAACATTCCCCCTAAAGGACTCTCTAAGCAGGCCAGAACAGACAGAAGTTGGACAGAGTCATTGAGAATGTTTAGATTGAGATGCAGGTTTTAGAACTTCCCACCTTGGAAGAGAAAGCCTGCAAATGCTTAGACCTTTGAGGAGTAGCCCCCTGCCCCCAGAAGATTTGTAACCTCTAGTCCTAGAATGGCTCTGAATGCTAGTATCAGGGAACATCCAACTCTTAGAAGGGTAATTCCTGCTGAAGCGAGGAGACTGAACTTGCAGAAAATCTTTAACTGTCTGCATAGACTTGGCCCTGTCTTCCATCTTCTTGAGCACTTCCTCTGCTTTGCTTCCAAAAAGATTGTCCTTATGTAAAGGTACATCGAAAAGCTTAGCCTTAACAGACTCTGGTAGGGGCTGCTCCTTGGGCCAAGTGTGCCTTCTAATAACAGAGCCAGTAGCTGTAGCGCTACAGGAGGCTTCTAGAATGTCAAAGCCACAATGCAAAGAATGCTTATTGACTGGACTGGCAGAATTCAGAAAATCCTCCATATCCTTACTCTCCGCCAACTGAGGCACACCTGCTATCCTAGATTTAATAGCTTCCAAGGTGTGCTGCTGGTACTTCAGCATATGAAAAAGACAATTAGTAGACCTAATAGCAAGAGTGGCAGAGGTATAAACCCTTTTACCCCACCTACCTACGTTCCTGGATTCCCTGTCAGAAGGGACAGGATTTTTAGTAACAGTGGCCTTAACTCTTTTAGGGCCTTGAGAAATAACCTCTGGATCAGCCAACGGATTCCTGAAAAGAAACAAATGAGAATCAGGAACTCCATAGTACCTTTCAGGTTTCCTGGGAGCAGAAGGAACCGAATTTGAGTCAAGGAATTTTCCAGAAACACATCATCAATCACTTTCAACACAGGAGGAATAGCCAAAGGCTTATGCTGAGGAAAATCCAAAAACTCCCTAATCCTTTTCTTAGAAAGGGGGTTATCCTGACTTTTCCATTTAAAATGTTCCCTGAGAGTATTTAAAGTATCACCAAAAGAGAAATCTTCTGGAGGAGAAGCAGAAGGGATAGACTCCTCTGCGTCTAAATTCTCCAAATGAGAAAAAGCTTGAGAAACTTCTTCATCCACATAAATACTAGAAGTATCCAAACCTGAAAAGGATAAAGCCTCAGGAGAGGCATCCCTACCCCTTTTTGAAGAAGGAGGCTGTGAACCCCTAATAAGAGTCAAAAGGTCATCAGCCATTTTAACCATTTGAGAATGAGGGGAATGAGAGGAAACTGGAGCCTGCTTCTTCATAGGCTTATGACTGGAAGATTTACCTGCAAGTCTAAAGGACTCAGGAGGCCTGGCAACCGCCGAAGTTGCAGTCGAAGTCATCAGTATGAGCTTGCTGTCTGAACGAAGAACTGAGGTGTTGGACACTGGAGTCAGCTTTGCGGCTCTGGATCCAGCTGAAGAGGCAACAGGCAGAAGGTCAGAAAGCAAAATGGACACCAAAGGTCTGGGGACCTCAGAAATGGTCTCAACTGAGGCCTGTGGTTGAAAATCTGCGGGCTGCAGGGGCTGCAGAGGCACCTCACTGGCTGTGACCGAGGACCAACCTAACATCATCAGAAGACTTAACTTTCGGAAGCCTGTCACGGTCCTTATCCTTACGCTTCTTGGGGATATCTGAAGCCTGAAGACCAGTGGACGCCATACAGACAAATTTAGGCCAAACTCCAAAATGCTTAGCTAAAAGCATAGCCCAACGATGAATAGTACACGGATTAAAGAAAGCACAAAGATCACAATTAGGAACGTCGTGGTCAAGGCCTAAACAAATAATACAATAGGAATGAAAATCTCTATGGGGAATCTGCTTTCCACAGGTAAGACAATTATTAACCTTTTCTGACATTCGTTAAGGCAAGAAAAGAGGGCCCCCAATGGGGTACTTAGCTGTAGTTGACTTCAACTTCATAGTTGGAAACACAAAAGGTAAACAGCCGACTGGCACTTGTGTAAGAAATGCTTCTGCTTCGAGCTCCGCGGCAAGGAAGACTGAGGAAGTGATGTCAGCTGCCTCCTTTTGTATCGGATGCCCTGACGTCTTTTACAGCCAACGTCATTTTTACTTACCTTTGGTATTCTGACCGATCGAGGGCTACAGGGAGACAGATAACCCATTGGTTAGGACTGCAACAGTGAAACACGATGAATATGCATGGAACCTCACTCTAGTCCTTCAGTGTTTGACTCAAAAACCTTTTGAACCTGCTGCGAAGTGTGACCTAAAGTTTTTGTTTTGGAAATCCTTGTTCTTGGTAGCCATCACATCTGCCAGAAGGGTCTCAGAGCTGCAGGCATTGTGTATCAAGAGGCTCTATCTGGTCTTTCATAAAGACAGAGTATCACTTCGGATTAATCCATCCTTCCTTCCCAAAGTTGCTTCTGAATTCTCCATAAACCAGACCATTGATCTACCAGTGTTATTTCTGAATTTTGCCTTTACTCTTTAGACATACATAGACAACTGAGATTTTACCTAGACAGGACCAAACCTATCTGTAAATCTGAGCAGCTTTTCATCTCTTTTTCTGGACCCAGAATGAAGAGGTTGTTTCCAATGTTACATTATCAAAATGGCTAAGGGACTGCATATGTTTCATCTATTCCCTCAGTAATGAAACTATGCCAAAATTTAAAGCTCACTCCACTAAATCTATGGCAACATCTGTTGCTTTCCATTCCAGGGCTTCCATGGATGACATCTGCATAGCAGCTACTTGGGCTAAGTCTCATACCTTTATCAATCAATAAAAATTGGACATGGTCTCCAAAGGGAGAGTTGCCTTCGGCTCTGTGGTACTCAGGAATGTTCTTCCATACGGGCTGCCCATGATCCTCCAGGTACCTTGAGATTCTGTCCCATCAGTGATGAATGGAAAGAAGATTGACAACATCAGATAAAGAAGTTATGTCTTACCATAACATTCCATCTGTGTTGCTCAGATTCTTCCATTCATCTCTTCACACCCTCCTTCCCCCTCCAAAGACTCCTGGGGGATGCTTTGGGTCTAAGTGGTGCCCTAGGGTATTTGCGCAGAAGTGGCCTTGGCTTTACTTCTTTTTCTCTAGCAAACGTAATCTGCAGTAACAGGGAGAAGGACATTCTGGGTAGAAACTTAGCTCAAGAGTTTTTGTTGTCTGGTGCGAGCTTGGTAAAAAGGCCAACTCATTTCCGAGGGCTTAGAACCAAACCCATCAGTGATGAATGAAAGCAGATGAACAACACAGATTGAACATTATGGTAAGACATAACTTCTTTTTTCCCCACATTAAAATTAGAAATTTTAATTGTTAATAGGAGATCTATTAGTAAGGAATGCACCAGTGGTAATCTTTCTGGAGAGTAGTTTAACAAATTGTTTGCTCTGTAGGAGCCAATTTATCAGTTTTAGTTAAAGTCTGCTGCATGCAAAGATAAGTACAATACATTCTAGGGGTGTGCCTTGTGCTCAGGAAATAGTATCTGAAAATTCATATAAGTAAAACACAAAGTGTAAGGAAGTGGAGCAGATTGCAGATTGATGGTGTAAGCATAGGGATAGGTTATATGCAGGCACACAGTTGATATGAAGGACTGCTGGATCACTGCAAAGATTTCCATTTTGCAGAACAGCAGCTGTATATCTGGCAGAATATGTTTTTATTACAGCAGACTATATGGAACCATGAAGTATTTTTCTATTGGTAGCTGTAATATTCATTCAATAATCAGTATCTAGTCCAGTAAACTATACAGACTAATGTAAGGCATTTCTGCAGTCTAGAAAAGTGTCTTATACTCCTTTAATACAAGTTACCTTTCTGTATTGCATTCCAGTGCACATTTCTATTAATTTTTTAGCCTTTCCAAATGTACATACACTGCTATTAACTCTGCTCTGAATGCTACAAGTATGAAATGGATGTTCTGTACTTGCATTCCCTGATAATACTGAGCAGCAGTAATTACAAAAGTAACTATTTACAAAAATCAATATAATTTTTACTAAGCTGGACAATCTAAAAAGGATTATTATGGTCATTAAGTAAACAATAAATACTGCTGTTGTCCATATCTTGACCCTTTATGTCATACCACTGTCATTGCATTATTCTACATGTTACTATAATGGATTAGTAGAAAGCTACCATATCGATGTAGGATGAAGACCTAGATGTAGAAATCACATCTATTTTGCAGTGCTGCTTGAAAGCAATGGTGAACCCATGTAGCTGCTGTATAAGTATAATCTAAAGATGCATTTTTGAAGGAGGACTATAAGGTATGCACTGCCCTGGTTGACTAAGAATTAGGTACAGAAGACAAACATTTACTATATAAAATAAACCACCAGATCAGCGAAACAGTTAAATATTATTGGGGCTACAGATTAAAAAGTAGGGATTTGTTGGAGCTTTTGTATAATCAACGTAGTATTTCATATAGGAGAGGTAGGAACCTCAGAAAATTTTGGTCCATAATTCTTTTGTGTTAACCGAGGTTTCGTTAACTATTTCTCTGATAGAAAGGGGCACTTACCGTGTGGTAATTGTTGTTCTTGTATTAATGTTGTTAGGTTCTTTCCCTTTATTAATGGCATTAGATTTGATGCCACAGGTTTTAATTGTAATACTGAGGGCATCATATATATTTTGAGATGCCCTTGTGATCTGTTTTATGTTGGGGAAAATAAATGAAAATTTAAAATTAGACTGCAGGAACATAATAAATATATTAAACATGAAAAAATTGGATAGTCCCATTGCCCAACATTTTAAGTTTTTTTCATAATTCTGATTTTTCTGTTTTGTAGGCTTCTATTTTAGGGAAAGTATGTAATAATTTTGTTTTAAATGAAACCTTTAAAAACACATTATTATACAAATAATCCATGTATATTTTAAAGTTTGGCACGTTGTCCCCTGGTGGTCTGAATAATGAAATTGATTGGAATGTTTTACTTTAATTGGTTTATTGTATAAGTTATTGTTTGACTTTTGTATTGATATGATTGGATTTTATCTGATTATTACTCCTGGAAGGCTTTTTAAATGAGGTGTTAAGAGTATTATTATGTCTAATAAATGTTGGGTCTGTTTTGCTGACCTGGTGGTTTATTTTATTTCATTTTATGTTTTTTTTTTTTTTGTGGTTGGTATAAACATTTACAATATGTCTCATAACAGAATTAAATATAATCGTGCAACCATCTGAATAAAGTAATTTTAGAAATTTTATATGTCAATTTCTTATCAGAAAAATATACAAATGATTTAAAAACTTGGTCTTGATCACATAAAATCTGAGCTGTCTGTTAATATCTATCCAATGCAACAAATATTTGCCTCTGCTATCTCAAATCACACTACTTAGTCCTTCTGGAACATTAAGTATAGAGTGTTTACACACAATGTTGCAAGTCACAAACTCTCTAATGAAGTAATAACTACTAGAAAGTAAATGTTCCATTATAAATATTATGTCTGCTGAAGCTGCTGGTCCAAAAGTAGAAATATTTACTCTCTAAAATAAAATACAAATCCTTTGGAGAAAAAGGATCCTTGACAAAAGGTATGATGAGAAACGGATTTCTCAAAAGGCTTTACATTCCTTCAGAGATGCTAATGGCAAAGAATTATAACCTTGATGAAACTTAGACATGGTAGCAGTATCCATCTTAACAGAGGAATAGGTTTACCTTAATCCTGTGTCAGAGATTTAAGAGAGTAATTTAGAACTGCATACATGGAGCATCTTTAAAAGGAGAACAAATAGAAAAAAAATGATTTTCCTAAACAAGTGACTACCTGGACATCCCTAGCATTTATCAAAAACACACATCCATTAGTGAAACTGGAATAACTATTTGGTTACATGAATGGAGTAAAGATCCAGGTGATGTTTGCTACATAGATAAAGGACTCTGAAGGGCCTCAGATTTAAAGGCTTCTCAAGAAGATAAGGCCTGAGTAGAAGAAATCATACTTGCTGAGGCCACAAAGACCAAAGTGGGGCTATAAAAATCATTTTGACTTCTTCTATCTGGATTTTGGCATTGTTTTTTGTATAATGGGGAATGGGGGATGGGGAAAGGCATAAAGGAGTTTTAGGCCCTATTTCTGAATGAATGACAGCATTCCTCTGACATTCTCTTGAAGGAGGTATGAGGTTAAAGAAGTTACTGCACTCAATGTTAGCCAGTGATGTAAAGAGGCCCAGCAAGCCTTCCACCACTGATGCAAGTTCTTCCCCAATACTTACAGACTTAGAGACCACTCTGGGAACATCCATAAGCAAACCTATTATACAGCAGGTATAATAATGTGTAATAAGTGTAAAAATATGTTGACCTTAATCCCATATGCCTTGGTTGGAATGTTATTTAATTATTACATAGGAAATGGAATATGTTTTTAAAAAGGATCAAACCACCTTACTTCCCTGGTACAGATTTAAGGCCTCCTGTTATCCCTAAACAGTATATCATATATGAAGTATACTTTCTTGGTATAACCTATCATAACTTGAAGTCACTCTCTTGAATGCAGGAGTTTGGCAGATATGATTCCTTTTTATAAAGATGGAGAGGGACAGTTACCTGGAGGTCACAAGCTTGTCAGTATCAGTCTTACATCTGTTTTGTGAAAACCATTGGAAAGGATATAGCTAGCTAAAGTAGCTTTAAAAACAGGAAGCTTGGAAATATATATGTTAACACTTGTTAAACATTGATGTAGGCAACAATTGAAACTGCTTTTGTTGAACCCAAATAACTGGACATTCTGAAAAATCACATTCATCAAATGTCAAAACACAAATGATTCTGCAAATAAGCAAGCAGCTACTGCAATCTGCCAGCACCAAAATACTAATACTGATCTGATGTTGTCAGTCCCTGACTCGGCCATTGCTAAAGCTTGTGGCAACCAAAAAACTCTCAATCTTCTCCCTTCCCCATAATGCAACAATCCAGTTATTTCAGATCTCGTTTGCCACTTTCAGAGAAAGATGGGGTTGACCTACTCTTGAGCTTTTTTGAGATAAGTGTTTTATTATTGTCTTCTAGCCTACTAAATGTTCTAATTTTTTCTATATTACTTGTTCCTTACTGTACAGAATTGTATTAATTGTTACCACAGTTGGTAAAGTTTTTTACTTATCTTTCCCTTTATAGTACTTAGTGTACTTCTTGAATTACTATAGTTAGTAATTTCCTTTCTACACTTAGTGTAGCCCTCCTTTCTTACCATCATTGCTTTTTTTCTGATTCCCTTTTTTGTCTTAAAGAAAAATCCTGTTCTTACTTGACTGTCCTGGTTTTCATAGCTAAGTGTAGCTTAGCATCATGGTGGAAAAAGGCCCTGCTGGATTTAAAAAATGTGTAAAGTGTGGGCACAAACTTCTAGTGCCCGATGACCACACTATGTATGTATACTGTTTAGGACCATTATGTCTTCAGGAAGATTGTTCTATATGCCATGGATTCAACCCCAGGGCACTTGTTGAAAGAAAAAACAATTTTCGTTTTAAAAGACATATTACCTTCTGCCTTTGGGGAGGCTATATCTGGTGATAAGTCTCTTAAAGCTAAACAATCCAAAACTTCTTCTCCAAAACCTTCTGCATCTTCTAGGGTTTTGGAGCTGTCCAAGAAAAAAGCCAAGATGGATGCAACTTCGTCCTAGGACCAGAAAAAGAAGAAATTGATGGACCTGACTTCCTTGGATCCAACTAAAAAGGTATCAGATCTGACTACTTCCAGTCCTACCGGTTCAGGTTTGATTCAACTACCCAGAACTTGATACTCACCATTGGTGGATCTAGTGCCCTCAAGGGTGTCCTCACCTTTCTATGGCAACCCAGGCCCCTCTCTATTCTTCTAGAAGTTTAAAGGAGGAAGATGTGGAAAAAGAGGTGAGGAAGATTCTCTCGACACAGAGTCAGATTGGTGTCTTACCAGCTCCTACCCCTTCGGGTCAGGAGGTCCATTCTTCTATACATCCCCATTAAAAGTTCTTCCTCTGACTCCTTCAACTGTTTCAGAGTCCCTGGAGCCAAGCTTTCCAGTTCCATCTGGCTTGAATCTGAAGACAGTAATATCATCAGATCTGAAGCTTACTCTGAGTGTTCTGCTTCTGTTGGATCTGGAGAGCTCCCGGAGCCACCGTTTTTCTCTCAGATCAGAGGTGTTGGAGTCAACTTTGAAATTCTCAGAGCCATCTTTGTGCCTTGGAGCCTTGGCACTGGATAGCTTGGTGCTGGCTTCCACCTTAAGGAGATTGCCTTCTGAGTGGGGTAGGACTGTAGACCAAAAGCTTGTCTTTTCAGATCTGAGGTCCTCCCTTTATCCTGAGAGGTCTGGCTCTGAGGCTGTGAAGAGGGTTTTCTCTGCCTTGGCAGAACAGATAGATCCAACCCCCTCAGATCCTAAGCCTTCTAAGTTGATGTCTCTTCCTTTAGAGCCTCATCACTCTTTGCCACAGGGACAGCCAGGCCAAGACCCCCAAGCTTCCCAACAGGGTATCTTGATTTCTTCTGATCCCTCCCCAGCACATCCCACTGAGGAGGTCCCTCTGAAGAAGATGGATAAGTGGAAGCACTCATACTCCCCAGAGGAGTCAGTCACCAAAAGATACAGACTACGATGAAGGTGAAGGGTCCCCATAGTCACCTACTGAAAATGTCTCATTTAGAACAATCCTCAAGGTCCTAAAGCAGAGAGGTGGCTGGACACCCAGCAACCCTTCATCTGAGGAGTCTGTATTCCTTGAGGCTTTTGGTACTGACCCGTCTAACTCCTGGGTTACTCCACCTGCCAAAGAGCTTGTTGAGTTAGTCTCTCAGTGGGCATGGAAGGAACATGACACAGTTGAAACAATACCTAGGAGACAGGACAAGATTATGACACCACCTTTGGATAAGCAGTTTTGGGATAAAGGTGTCCCCACTGATGTCATGGTTGTGGCAGTGGCCACCAAATAGGAACTTGTTGAGGAGAGTTCCACTGTTCATCCCTTTAACAGGGAGTCTAGCATGAAGGACAGGCTTGGGAAACATGTCTATGCTTCAGCAACTTTTGCCTTAAGGTCACTAAATTATTTGACACATTTTACAAGATTACAAAGGGATTTGGTTAAAGAACTATCAAATACAGTATCAGGATCCATTTCTGCACAGGTCCAGTTATCCGTAACTTCTCAGTTGGCTACCCTGCAATCTATTTCCAATTCTTCCATGTGGCTCATTTTGCATGTAGCCAGAGAAGCCTCAAGAGCAGCAGGTTCAGGCATTGCCATCAGAAGATGCCTGGATGTGCTTATGTGACTTTGCACAGCCCTTCAGATCATTGCTCATCAATGCTCCTTTTGCCAGCAGTTCTTTGTTTGGCCCCAAGATGAAGGACATATTATTCAGGTGTGAGAAGGATGTAAAGACCTTATCTGCCACGGATGTACATTTTTCAACCCTTCAAAGATCCTTTTCTAGGAATCAACAAGGTGAATGGAAGATCTGGTTCAAGAAATCCCAGGGTCCTTTCCAGGACACACATGGAGGAAGTTCCTCTAGGGGCAGAGGAGGGAAATCCAATGGTCGATGCCATCCCCATGGCAGAGGTGGCCCACAAAACCAGGGGTCCAGAAATTCTTTCTTTGAAAGATCTTACCAGAATTCCTGAAAGGAGGCCCAATTGTCCACCTCTGGAGGCAATCAGGGGTCAATTATCTCTGCACCACACAGCATGACTAGGCACAAGAAAAGATACTTGGATGCAGACCATTATTTCCAGAGGTTATATAATACCCTTTTCCAATCCACCTCCAATCTCAAGAAAATTTCCTGCTGTTCCACCCAGTCAAAGGGAACAAGCAACAATTCAAATACATAATCTGTTAGAAAAAAAGACTCACCCAAGAGGGCTCACCAGAGCAGAGAGAACCCAGAACTTACTCAAGGTTCTTTTTAGTGCCAAGGAAAACAGGGGGCCGGAGACCAGTTTTGGCTCTCAGCAACTTAAACAAGTCAGTTCAATGTACCAGTTTTTGGATGGTCATGGTTTAGTCCATTCTCCCTTTTCTGGGCAATGATGACTCTACGTGCTCAGTAGACCTTCAGGATGCATATTATCACATAAAAATAAACAGATGATCCAGAAGGTACTTACTCTTCCAGCTGGGAGCCAGTCATTATGAGTTCAGACTTTGCCCTTTGGCCTCACTGCAGCCCTCAGGGTGGTCACCAAATGTACAGCAGTAGGAGCAGCTCACTTGAGACTGCAAGGTTCCCGGGCATTTCCATATCTAGATGACTGGCCCACTACTGTCCCAACCAGCCATCAATTAATAAGAGCAAGAAATCAGGTTCTCTAGATGTGTTCTCATCTGGGGAAACCATAAACTACAAGTCTCAACTGGAACCAACTCAGAATTTGGAACTCATAGGAACATTGTTCAACACAAAGTCAATGATAGCTTAATTACCTCCCTCAATGTTTCAAACTATAAGATCACAGGTCAAAAAAATAATCTGCAGTACCAAGATTTTGGTTCGCTTGGTCCTTCAAAGATTAGGTTCAATCTCAGTGGCAATAACACTAGTTCCTTTAGCAAGATTTTACATGAGAATTCTACAGTGGATGCTAGCAACACAATGACTGATACTTTACCAACTCATGTCAACTCTGATTCGAATCACTCAAATAAGCAAGATCTCAGGTGGTGGATTCAATCAGATCATGTCCTACAAGGCCATCCATTCATTTCCCCCTTAGCCCAAAGCCATAGTGACCATGGATGATTCCCAGTTGGGGGGCACTTTCTGGGGAAACTGTCCAAGGCACTTGGTTCCCAAAAGAGGCCAATTTGCATATCAATATCCTAGAGATGAGAGCAGTGCTTGTAGTGTTTCAGGTCCTTCAGAATGCTTTTCCTTTGGGGATGATTGCAATTCAAACAGACAATATGTCAGTAGTTTGGTACATCAGCAAACAAGAAGGGACCAGATCTTGCCCCTTGTGTCGAGAAGCATTCACAGTGTGGCAATGACCAATCTCATCCAACCGTTTTCTCATAGCAATGCACATTTTGGGGGAGTCCAATGTGATAGCAGACAAGATGAGCAGCTGCATTCTGTTACCTCACAAGTGGTCTCTCAACAAGAATGTGACAGAAATGATTTTTCGTCAGTAGAGTCAGCCTTGTTGTGATCTTTTTGTTTTTCCCCTAAACAACAAATACAGCAGCTACTTTGCCTTAATCCCTCCACAAGGGGAATCATCAAGGGATGCTCTACTTCACGATTGGCCCCAGTGTACTATACACCTATCCACCAACCCCATTAATTCTGAAATTCCTAGAGATAGCTGCTATGTTGAACAGCAAAGTCAACCTCATTGCATCATACTGGCCTTGACAGATTTGGTTCCCCTTCCTTTGACCTCACTTACTTCACCAACCTTACATTCTGGATCCAATTCCAGACCTCCTGTCTCACCCAACAGGCATGATCCATCCAAACATATCAAATCTTGGGCTTATGGCCTGGCTTCTCCAACTCCATTAATAGCCAGACAATCTACGCTCACTTCCCATGTCTAACATATACTTTTATCTTCACATAAGCCTTCAGCACGTAAACTCTGTTCCAGTAAATGGAAAAGATTTGTTTATTGGTCATGCCAAAATCATGTTGAACCTTTTCAGCTGCTATACATAACATCCTTGAATTTTTTTAAAAAAGAAGCTAGTTCCTTAACTATTAAAGTTCAGTTAGCATCAAAATCAAACTTTCACATTGGATTTAAAGTTTCCTCAGTAGCCTCTCATAAGCTGTGCAAAGCTTTCTTGACAGGCACTCTGCTTTTAAGACCTCCCTTTAAAGACCCTACTCCTCCGTGGGACCTCAGTCTGGTACCACAGGTACTTATATATTCCCCCTTTGAACCAGCAGCTAAGTGTGACCTTAAATATCTTACTTGGAAAACAGTTCTAGTAGTCATTACATCTGCTAGATGAATTTCAGAAATTCAAGCATTGTCTTCAAAAACTCTGTACTTGATTTTTCACAAGGATTAGAGTTACATTACAAACCAATGCATACTTTCTTCTCAAGGTGGTGTCAGAATCCAGTACCAATCAGCTAAATAATTTTCCAGTTTTCTTCCCCAAATTTACTAACAAAGGTGAATACGTTACATTTACTGGATGTTCGCAATTATGTTTTTATCTGCATCGAACAAAAGACACTTGCCAAAGTAACCTTAGCCAGATGGCTAACTGATTGTATATAGGTTCATAGGTTCATAGGTAGGTACTAGGCTATCGGCCTATGAGCCTAAGTAAGCCTAGCCAGCAAGGTTCCTTGGCTTACGCCACCCAAGACAGTTATTTTCCTGTGTCACTGTTGAGAAGAGCCACAGAAGTGATCCCCGGGGTGTATTTCCTATTTCCCATCCACTCATCAAGATATTTCTTGAAGAGTGCTAATGAGGAACTTTGCTTGACATAGATGGGTAGCTTGTTCCAGAGTATAGGGAGTCTCTGGGACAGGAATCTATCCCTCCAGCATGTCCTGTTTATTGTGGTGACAAGGTTTAGGTTCCTAGAGCATGTAGCTCAGAGGGATTGGGATTTCTTTAGGTGTAGCATGTCCAACAGCTCTGGGTTTAACATAGCTTTATATGTTAGGCAGAAATCTCCTCGGAGTAGGTGATATGGTACATAGTAAAGCTGGAGTTTTTTGAGACGGTCAGTGTAGGGCATCTGTTTGAAGCCAGTAATCCTCTTTGTGAGGTACTTCTGTGGCCTTTCCAGCTGCTGCAGATGTCTTGTGAGGTACATTCCAAAAGGGGCATTGTACTCTATAATGGGTCTAGTGAGTGCCGAGTAGAGGAGGACAATGACCTCTTTTTTCCTGGATGAGAACCCTTTTGTGATGAGGTGTGCCACACAGAAGGATTTCCTGATTACTGTGGCGATGTGATTATCAAAGGAGCGCCTACTGTCCACCTGGGTCGCAATGTCTTTTATCACACATTCGGCATTAAGTAGACTGCCGTTTATGTTCTAGTTCATGGGTACAGAGTTTTTACCAAAGGGGATGACGATGCACTTTTTAGCATTGAGCTTGAGGCCATGCCTCTGACACCAGGCATCTGTCTCAGTGAGGCCCTTCTGTAGGATGTCCACATTGTTTGGGGACTCGGCTATGGCTCCCAATTTGCAGTCATCTGGGAACTTCATTAGCCAGAGGCCTTCTGTGTTAGCTTGTACTACAGAGAAGCAGATACCAAACAGGAGAGGTCCCAGGACTGAACCCTGTGGTATTCCACTTGTCACTGGTTTGAAGTCAGATTTGGAGTCTGCAACTTTTACAGTGTGGGTTCTGTCAGTGAGCCAGTTGGCAACCCATCTTGTGATGTAGGGATTTATACCTAGTTTAGTGAGTTTAGCTATAATTCCAGAATGGGGGATGGTGTCAAAAGCCTTGGTGAGGTCAAGATAGGATGTGTGAACCACCTTACCCTCATCTACGGCTTTGGTGACTGCCTCAAAGAAGTCGATCAGGTTCAGAAGGCATGATCTGCCTTTCACAAACATGAACTGGGTGGGGTCCAGAGTTTGGAGGTTACCAGTGTCTTTGTTTATGAGTTCCATGATGATATGTTCTATGGCCTTGCAGACCAGGCTCGTCAGGCTAATAGGGCAATAATTCCCAGGATCAGTGGTGGCTCCCCCTTTGTGGAGTGGGATAACTGTTGCTGTGTGCCATTCAGTGGACACAAAGCCTGACCTGATTGAACATGGTGCTTAGATGGGGAGCCAGTTTGTTCTGAAGTTCATGTAAAACGCAGCCTGGATGCTGTGTTTTTGGTTTTAGAGAGTGCAGCTGCATAGATGTGATTACAGAGACTCTGCATTCTTCCTGTATAGATATGGGCCCTTTAGAAAGGTGAGAGATGGGTAAGGTTAGCACTGAACCTATCTTCCAGGATATTGGCAATATCAGTTGGTTCAGTAATTTTCATGCCATTGTGCTGTAACTCAGAGCAGAGCTGGGCGTTGCCATTGAGATTCTTGACATAGCTATAGAATGCTTTATAGTTGCCCTTAGAATCAGTGGTGATTTTCTTTTCATAGCTAGCTTTGGAGAATCTTATAAGGGATCTCGGCTTCTTATTGAGGCTGACCAGGGAGCTCCTCCACTCATGGGATTTTACTCTCTTTTGCAACAGTTTCTTCCTTCTGTTGTAGAGTTTGTTTATGGCAGGGAACCACCAGATTGGCTTCCTTTTTTTGGAGGGTTGCATCTTGGTTCTGTTTGGGATAGCACGATCCATGCACTCGTGTAAGTGTTTATAGAGTGCATTTATGTAGGATTCAGCAGTCGTAACTGTATTGTCCATCTGCATGGGTGTCATGAAGTTTGCCACTTCTGCCTTAAGAAGCATGAAGCTGGCTTTAAATTTTTTACCATGGTTTCCTTAATGTGGGTGGGGGTGGGATGCAGATATCTAGAGCGATTAGCTTATGGTCAGATCTGACCAATGAGGAGTTGACTTCAGGTGTAGAACACCAGTCTCTCATGTTGGTAATGACTAGGTGTAGGATATTGTTGCCCCTGGTGGGTGTATAGATAAGTTGATCCAGGGCATTGGAATTTATGAATTCCAGAAAGCATTGAGTGAAGGAATTGGTACATGAGTAGTTTTCCCAGTTAATGGTGGGGTAGTTGAAATCACCCATTATTAAGGCATTTGGTTGAACCCTAATATTTTCCACTATATCAAGAAATGAGGAGTGGGAATCCTGGGGCATGGTGGGGGATCTGTAGCAAGCTACAATCCAGATTGCAGTTTTGCCGAGAGTTAGTTGCACTTGGATAACCTTGGCTGCATTATGCTGTGCAACTAGCCTTGAGGTGTGGATATCCTTAATGAATATGGACACACCTCTGCCTTTGGTGTTCTGGTCCAGGTTAGATGGCTGAAAAGTGTGGTGTGAGTTATAGCCTGGTAATGCAGGGGTGCTCTCTAGAGCCTTGAACCAGGTCTCAGTCACTGCACAGATATCGATGTTCTCCATTTTAAGGAGTGCCTCAAGTGAGTGCATTTTGAGATTTATACTTCTTGCATTGAGTAGCATTACCCTCAGTTTTTGCTTGCCTGTTCCTGTTATGGTGGTGAATTTGTGACAAGACCCTTAGCCAGTATCCGGAATCCCAGGGGCAACAGGTGCTGGCCATCTCTGGCAAAGCATCATGGTCTGTTGATCATGTCGTCCCAGGCAGACAGATACTGGATCCCCTTAGAATGACACCAGAAGCTTAGCCAATTGTTGAAGTCAATCATTTTGTCCTTGTACTGTGGTATTATTCTGGGCAATGGCAGGATGCTTCTCAGGGCTAGGGTCATACCTGCCAAGGCTACAAGATCGGAGAGCTCTTCTATGTCTATTTTCATGTAGTCCAGGGAGGTACATCTCAGGTCGTTCACACCAACATGGACAATGACAGAGTCATAGTTGTACTTGTTGTGGAGTGACCTGAGTGCATGGGTTATGTGGCGGATCCTGGCACCCAACAGGCAGCTGACAGTAACCTTCTCCTTGTTTAGACTGGTGAGTGGGACATCAGTGTGCCTAACTATAGAGTCACCTATGACTAGTGTGCTGGGTACGTTGTTTTGCCTTATGGGCTGTGGTTTATTGGCACACTGAGTCTGTGGGCTATGTGTCATGTGGGTTGTGCACAACTCTGTGCTGAATGACTAGAGGCATCTGAGCTTCCTAAAAAACATAAAGTGCCTGTTTTCTTGCTTATGTTTTTATTTATTGCTCATTCTTACCATTTATTGCACTTTTTATTATCTGCTGCTAACTTTTTTACTGTATTGTATTGCTATAAACAAACTGCACTGTTATACTGCAACTGTCTGCTGTACTGGGCCTGTTAAATCATTGTAGTTACTGTTTTCATTATTTGTAAAGCTTTTTAGCCATTTTTACTGTTTGAAAGGTATTAACTGGAAATTGTCTTCATTTGTTAACCATTTGTTAATGTGATAAGAGACCTTGGGACACAGGTGGGCAGTAGTCTCTCCTTTGATAATCACATCGCCACAGTGGTCAGGAAATCCTTCTATGTGGCTCACCTCATCACAAAAAGTTTCTCATCCAGAAAAAATGAGGTCATTGTTCCCCTCTACTCATCACTCATTAGATCCATTATAGAGTACAATGCCCCTTTTGGTATGTACCTCACAAGACATCTACAACAACTGGAAAGGCCACAGAAATACCTCACAAAGAGGATTACGAGCCACAAACAGATGCCCTATGCAGACCATCTCAAAAAACCCCAGCTTTACTCCGTCACATATCGCCTACTCTGAGGCAATCTCTGCCTAACATACAAAGCTATGTCAAACCCAGAGCTGTTGGACATGCTCCACTTAAAGAAATCCCAATCCCTCCGAGCTACATGCTCTAGGGACCTAAACCTTGTCACCACAATAAACAGAACATGCTGAAGGGACAGATTCCTGTCCCAGAGACATCCTATACTCTGGAACAGACTACCTGTCTATGTCAAACAGAGCTCCTCATTAGCACTCTTCAAGAAAAATCTTGATGATTGGATGGGAAATAGGAAATTCACCCCAGGGATCACTTCTGTGGCTCTGCTCAACAGGGGCACAGGAAAATAATTTTCTTGGGTGGCGAAAGCCAGGGTACATTTTTGGCTAGGCTTATATAGGCCCTAGGGCCAATAGCCTAGTACCTACCTATGAACCTATGAACCTGTATGTTCTGATTTTCCTGCCAAGAAGTGTATCATTAAATTGATTTGTTGTAGTTAAAAGCATTCTCTAGAGTATCTTGCTCATTTTTTGTTTAAAACTTTTATTTAGTGTCTCACTGCTGTTTTCCTGCTGTGGTAAACATATCTGTAGTGTATTCTGCCTAAAATAGTGCAGCTAGTAGCTGGAGCATACTCCAGACTTAGGGTTGCTGTTTTTGGGCCTGGGTGCTTCTTTGTAGTGGCTGTTTGTTTTGAGTACATTTTCCAGGCCATCTTGGATTAGAAAGGGCCCTTTTGCACTCTAGTGAGAGGATTGTGCTGATTGGTCCCTGGCTGATAAAGATTAAGTGGTCTAGGGCATAGAGTAAGCACCTCATTTTTTTAGCCTTATTTAAGTTTTTTGTTTAGTTTTACCCTTCTGGTATTTAATCCCCAACCCTTGAGTGGGTTTCTGTTTGTTTGCTCATCACCCAGCACCATGGACTGCCGCACAGTTGTGCACCACAGCCGGACAGATCATTTCAACAATTTTTCGATAATTTCAACAATTTTTCTCTTAGATACAGCAGTATCCCAACAGTGTAGTTCCTCATCTTTACCACATTTCCAGGCAAAGAGGCTAGGTTTCAGTGTTACTAGCATCTTCTATTTTTGTGGTATTTAAACCCCATGTTTGAGCTGCTTTGGGCTTGTTTATACATCACGCACCACATCTGTACTCTTTTAACCCATTGCGAGGTATTCCAGCTACAAATTTTCCCTTAGTATCACTTGTGTGATCACCTAGTCTTACTCCTCTTGACCTTCCCCCCTTTACCCCCTTAACTCTCTCTCTCCCTGGCTTCTCTCTCTCAGATTCTGACAAATATGGATGGAGAATTCCCTATATTTTCTCCTGCCAGTCTGGTTGATATGGGCATCCTGAGACAGTGTAGCAACGGCCTCATGTACATGGACAACCCTCTACTACTACCACCTTGGAACTCAGTTTGTGAGAGATGCAGTTACATTAAGAACCTAGAGTTTATTCTTTCTCCCTCACAAGCCAGTATATCTGGCACTAAGAAGGCTGTCAACACAAACACCACACCTCAAATACCACCCAAACCTACACAAGACACATGCACATATGCGGAGGTCTTCAACAAAAACATACCTAAACAAAAGAGACCTCCGAGGCAAAAACACACACAACCTCCAATGCCCACCACGCCACACATAGTCCACACACCTGTGTCTCACAGCCACTAAGGCCTAAGCATAAATCCAACATATTAGTCAAAGGAGACTTCATTGTGAGACACACAGATGTGCCCCTCAATAAGCTGGATAAGGAGAAAATCACGGTTAGTGGTTTGTAAGGTACCAGAATCCACCATATCACTCATGCACTCAAGACCCTCAACAACAGGTACTGTTATGACTCTTTCATAGTACATGATGGTGTGAATGACTTGAGATGTACTTCACTGGACTATATGAAGAGAGACATGATCAAGCTCACTGAATATGTGTCCCAGGCATGTATGTTCCTTGCCTTAAACAGCATTCTACCATCACCCAAAATGATGCCTCAATACAAACAGAAAATGATTGACTTAGTTTCTGGTGTCATTTCAAGGGGATCCAGTACCTTACAGCCTGGGAAGACATGATTGACAGACCATGATGCTTTGCCAGAGATGGCCTGCAAATGTCTCCCTTGGGCTTCAAGCATCTGGCAAAGGCTCTTATATCCCCCATAGTGCCTTTTTAGGGAATGTCATGAGATCAAAACTACCAACATGAAAATGTCATCAAAATGCAAATTAAAGGTCATGCTGCTAAACACTATTGAGTCTAAACGTAAAACTGCACTCATTTCAAGCATTCTTAACCTGGAAGATGCTGACATTTGTGCAGTCACAGAAACCTGGTTCAAAGCTACAGAGAGCACCCTAGCCATACCAGGTTACTCATCCTATCATACATTCAGACCCCAAACCATAGGCAGCAAAGCAAAAGGAGGTGGAGTTGTAATACATATTAAAGAGATGCATAGAAGGCACTCCAGCTGCAGTTAACCATCGCCAAGACCCCTATTCAAATCAAAGCTAGCTACAGGCCCCCAGCTTTGACTCAAGATGCTCACTCCACCTATCTGGACCTCTTTGATTCTATCAAGATTCAACCCTTTACCCTGATCCTGGGGGACTTTAACTATCCAACCATAGATTGGAAGAACTACTCATGCCAAAACCCAAATGCCCAGTGATTCCTTGATTTTGTCAATGCAAATGCCTTGGAACAGCTGGTTGATACCCCCATAAGAGGTGATAATAACTTGGACTTGGTACTAACCAACATGAGTAACCACTACAGCATCCCTACAATGTCATTCTCCAACAACAAAGTGGTCACTTTCGAAGTAACTATCTCCCCCAACCCCACCACAGCTAGGGTCAAACAAAAAAAAAAAACTTCTCCAAAGCTGATTAAAATGTCCTGAGGGAGGGTATAAACAGTTTCAAGCCCCCTTCCCCTCCATAGGAACTGGCACATATGTCCAAAACTACACCAAAGTACTATACAGGCATTTACATAGCTGCATGAAATCAGGAATACCTGAAAGGATGAAATCATCTTCCTCAAGGAAAAGTAAACCTGTCTGGTGGACATCTGCAGTAAATAAACTCTATAATAAAAGGAAAAAAAAATGCTGTCCAGGACCAAGAAGGAGCAGGTGCCTAACTGGAAGCAATCTCTGCTTAGCCTGAACAAGCAAATAAGAGCACTAGTGAAATCCTCCAAAGTAAACGTTGAGTCCAAACTGGCCACATCTACTAAAGATAATCATAAGGCCTTCTTCATATATGTCTGCAGTCTCAAAGGAAGCACTCAGATCTGCTCACAACTGGTGGTCAAGGAAACCACATACACAAATGCTGTAGATAAAGCCAACCTTCTGGCAGACAGGTTCAGTGAAAACTTCACCCCTCTGTCCCCCAATCAGTAAATCAGGACACCTGCCCCCCTCCTCTTATCTCTAGGGAGCAAGTCATCACTGCTCTCTCAAAGGCAAAAATTTCAACCTCCATGGGACCCGATAACATCCCAGGCTGCATCCTACATGAACTCAGGCAGGAAATTTCAGCAGCATTAGGCACCAACCAAAGCCTGAGTACAGGCTTCATCCCAGCTGAGTGGAGGACAGCCACTGTCCTCTCTTTGCACAAATGTGGAGTGTCCACTGATCCAGAAAATGATAGACCCATCAGCCTTACTAGCATGATCTGCAAGGCCAAAGAAAGGATCATCATGGACCTCATTAACACGGAAATTAGCAACCTCCAAACACTTTATCTCACACAGTTTAGTTCCGTCAAGAGGAGGGCATGCCAGTTAAATTTGGTTGACTTCTTTGAGACAGTCACCAATGTCATGGATGAGGGCAAGATGGTGCACACCACCTACCTTGATCAGGCCAAAGTCTTCAATACTATTCCCCAGACAAGTATAAGAGATAAACTCTCTCATCTAGGCATCAATCCGTATGATGCCAGATGGGTAGCAAACTGGCTCACTGATAGAACCCACCTAGTCAAAATAGGGGAAGCCACCTCAAGCAGTAGACCCGTAATGAGTGGTGTACTCCAGGGATCAGTCTTGGGGCCTCTGTTGTTTGGATATACTTTTCTGAGGTGTAGACCAAAACCAGTGGGCTATGGCTGACCAAGTTTGCAGATAACTGCAAGCTGGGTGCTGCCATCAATCCCCCTAGTGATGTGGACATCCTTCAAGAGAGTCTCACCCAAACAGATGACTGGTGCCAGAAACATGGCCTCAACCTGAATGCAAAAAATGCATCATCATCCCCTTTGGGGAGAGTGATGCCCACACAGATTATCACATTAATAACAAGGTCCTAAGCATGCAATCACTTTTGAGGGACTTGGGCATCCAGGTTGATAGTAAACTGACTTTTGACCACCATATTGCCTCTGTTGTATGGAAAGCTTTTTACATGGCCCACCTCATTAGTAAGGGTATCTCATCCAGAGACAAGGAGGTCATAACATCCCTGTATTCTTCCCTTATAAGAACCATTATTGAGTACAATGCCCCTTTTGGCATGTACCTCACAAAGCACATGCAGCAGCTGGAGAGACCGCAGAGGTTCCTCATCAGGAGAATCCAGGGCCTCAAACATCTACCCTACACAGATAAGCTAAAAGCCCTGTCTCTCTACTCAGTCTCATACAGACTCCTCAGAGGTGACCTCTGTCTGGCATGCAAAGCAATCTCAGACCCCACCTTGATGGGACTGCTGCATATCTACAAGTCAAGCTACACTCGGGTAACCTGCACGCATGACCTCAGCCTGGTCTGTGACATCAATAGGACTTGGTGGGACAGATTTGTCTCCCAGAGACTCCCCTTTTATGGAATAGACTCCCTCTCCACATCAAGCAAAGTACCTCATTAACCCTTTTTAAGAGCAACCTGGATAACTGGATGGGGAAAGTACAGTTGTGTACACTTACCATAAATGTAGATGTTTGAGTGTATTCACTGTTGCAGTCATCACATTTGGGTTATCCCTGCCAGGATAGCCCTCGGCTGGCCCGAATACCAGAGGCTTAGTATTTCTGCATTAGTTGCTGTCACTTGAGGTCTGACGTAAGGTCGTCAGTAGTATAAAGTAAGGCAGCCGATGCCATTGCATCAGTATTTCTTGCCCTAACTTGTCAAGAGCCCCCAAAGTAGGAGGCCATAGGTAAAAAACTTTCTTACAGGTTCATAGGTTCATAGGTTCATAGGTTCATAGGTTTATACTAGGCTATCTGCCCTAAGGCATTTATAAGCCTAGCCCAAATTTTTGTGGCTTACGCCACCCCTTATATGAAAAAATACTGTGCCCATTAGTTTGTTGTGCAGTGACACAGAGATGATTCCTGGGGTAAACCTACGATCTCCCATCCACAGGTCAAGATTTCTCTTGAACAGAGCCAGCGAGGTGCTCTGCCTCACATGGACTGGGATTTTATTCCACAGCATAGGGAGTCTCTGAGTGATAAATCTATCCCTCCAGCACGTCCTATTTATATCCGTGCTAAGGTTTAAGTCGCTTGCTCTAGTGGTTTTGGTGGATTTGGATTTTTGAGGTGGAGCATGTCCATTAACTCCGGGTTGGACATGGCCTTGTATGTCAGGCACATGTCACCTCTGAGCAGACGGTATGCGACTGAATAGAGCTGGAGTTTCTTCAATCTGGCAGCATATGACAGATTTTGGAGTCCCTTTATCCTTTTGGTGAGGAACTTTTGGGGTCTCTCCAATTGCTGCAGATGTTGGGTGAGATACATCCCGAATGGGGCATTGTACTCGATCATTGGTCTGATAAGTGAAGAGTACAGGGGAACAATGACCTCACTAGATCTGGATGTGAATCCCTTCATGATCAGGTGGGCAATGTAGAAGGTCTTTCTAACCACCTTAGCAACGTGAGTGTCAAAAGAAGGGCCACTGTCAACTCTGGTCCCCAGGTCCCTGATAACCTTTTCTGTGCTTAGTGGATTGCCACCTATATGGTAGCTTGGGGTTACCTTGTTTTTCCCAAAGGGTATGACTATACATTTTTTGGCATTTAACTTCAGGCCATGGCTCTGGCACCAGCTATCTGTTTCCGTGAGTCCCTTCTGAAGGATATCCGTGCCCGATGCACTTTCCACTATGGCGCCCAGTTTGCAGTCGTCTGCAATCTTTGTCAGCCAAAGTCCTCCCATGTTGGCCTGTACTTCTGAGAAGTAGATGCCAAACAATAGGGGGCCAAGGACCGAGCCCTGTGGGACACCACTTGTGACCGGCTTGGAGTCTGACATAGCGCCAGCAACTCTAACCCTGTCGGTTCTGTCCTTAAGCCAGTTTGCAACCCATCTTGTGACATATGGGTTTACATTTAAGCTGGTAAGTTTTTCTACAATACCCGAGTGGGGTATTGTGTCGAAAGCCTTTGCAAGGTCAAGGTAGGCTGTATGGACTGCCTTTCCCTCATTAATGGCCTTGGTGGCTGTTTCGAAGAAGTCGACCAAGTTCAAAAGGCATGATCGTCCCTTGACGAAGCCAAACTGGGTCGGGTCCAATGTCTGCAAGTCCCCTATATCTTTGTTTATGAGCTCCATTATGATCCTCTCCATAGCTTTGCAGACTAGACTTGTTAAGCTTATGGGGCGGTAATTACCAGGGTCCGTAGAGGCACCGCATTTGTGGAGTGGGACCACAGTTGCCGTACGCCACTCCTTGGGCATGTATCCTGTGGTAAGGCTGAGATTAAACAGCTGCCTTATGTGCGGCTTTAATTCCTCATTTAGCTCGTGTAGCACACAGCCGGGGACACCATCCCGTCCCATTGATGCTGTGTTTTTAGCTTTAGAGAGATGCAGCTTTCACCTGCGCATTTGAGATGTCTGGGAGGCTGCAATCCACTGGGATAGTTATCTCTCCTTTAGGGGGGGAGAGGGGGGTGAAGTTTGCACTGAACCTGTCTGCCAGTATGTTGGCAATGTCTGTGGGTTCAGTGATTTTTGTATCATTTTGGACTAATTCTGAGCATATCTGGGAGTTTCCACCCAGGTTCCTAACATAGCTGAAAAAGGCCTTATGATTGTCCTTTGAATCCATGGCAATTTTTCTCTCAAAATTGGCCTTAGTTGATTTTATGAGTGCTCGTATTTTTTTACTAATAATGATCAGGGGTGACTTCCCTTTTATGGATTTTGTTCTATCATGTAATAGCTTTCTCCTCTTATTGTAAACTTTGTTAATGGCTGGGGTCCACCAGACTGGATGTTTGCCCTTTGTGGAAAGAGTCTTGGTTTTATTTGGGATTGCCTGATCCATACAGTCCTGGAGGTGTTCATAGAAGGCATTTGTAAGGGCTTCCGCAGCTTGGGTTGTGGTTTCCACTGGCTCAGGGGCCTTGAAGGATACCACACCAGTCTTGAGTAGTGTGAAGTTTGCTTTAGAGAAGTTCTTCACTGTGGTCTTTTTTTTGGGGGTGGGGGCGGATGTGGATTTCCAGTGAGATTAGTTTATGATCAGATCTCACCAATGAGGGATATACTTCCGGTGTGGAGCATTTTGTCCCCATGTTTGTGATAATGAGATCTGGTATATTTTCTCCTCTCGTGGGAACAGTGACTAGTTGTTCCATGGCATTTGAATTTATGAACTCCAGGAATCGTTGGGCTAGAAAGTTAGGGCTTGAGTAATGTTCCCAGTCTATATTTGGGTAGTTGAAGTCACCCAATATGATGGTGTTTGGAGATACATTTATACCCTCCAGTGTCTTCAGGAAGGCTGTGTGGGGTTCCTGAGTTTGAGAGGGTGGCCTGTAGCATGTTACAATTTGTAGAGCAGTTTTGCAGTCTTACACTGTGAAGGACACCAGTGAGGAAGAGAAAAGTCAAACACTACTAAAAACTCCTGATGTCCACCACGGCAGTAAAACTTAATAGTAAAATCAAAACTTTAATAAAAAGAATATAACATAAAATAAGCAGTCCTCAGTCTTCCTATAAGCGCTTTCGGCAAATAAGCCTTCCTCAGATCGTATAAAAAGGACTGTTCAGCTTTTGTATTTATAAGGCATCACAGCCATTCCTCATTTAGTTCTCTGACATGCCCTTGTTACAAACCAAAAGGAGGCCAGCTAGCAGAGAGGTATCATTTCCTTCATTGTAATTAAAGGGGCAGTGCTTCTCTTTACTATAGGATTGTATATGAGAAAATTAATAGCTATGGATGTGAATACATTATATGAATGAAGTAATATTCAAGCAAACTTGCTAATCATATTCCTTCTATTCTTAAGTGCAGGTTTTAATGGCACAATCATATTCAAGCCTGGTGATCTGTTTGCTCTTAAATTAATTATCCAGCATGTTTCCCTTAGCTGTGTGCGATTATGAACATCACCTCCTCTTGTGGTCTGACAGACTGCCTCTATGGCCTTAAATACAAAGTAATGAGAAGGATACTGTGCTACGTGGGCTGCTAAGGCATTATTGGGATCTTTCTGTTTGATGTCCCTCAAATGTCTGAGGATATGTTCCTTAAGACGTTGATCTGTTTTGCCAACATAGAAAGCACTACATTAGCAGCAAGTCGCTAAGTATATGATGTGTGAACTAGTACAATCAGCATAAACATTAAAATTGTACTGTTGCCTGGAGTATGGATGTACAAAAACATTGGAACTGTCAATGGAGTTGCAAGCTTTGCATCTTAAGCACTTGAAAGTGCCCTTTCTATTAAAATTGGGCCTATTTCTTTCAAATCCATCTTTGTTGCAAATGAGACGTTTCAAATTCTTCTTATTCTTCTATAGGAATCTGGGCTGTTCACCTACAATGTCTCTTATTTTGTCATCAGTTGTCAATACTGGCCAAAACTTCCTAATAACTTCACATACTTGCTTATTGTCAGCAGTGTATGTTAACAAACATTTAAGTTGCTGTGATTGAGTTTTAAGATCCAGGCTCTCATGATGACTCGATGTGGGTTCAGAGAAGTAGGGACGTTCCTTTCCTCTCCTTAATTCCTGTGGATCATGCTTCAATCTTAGATTCTTTCTTTTATAGGATCTTTTACTTAAATGTGTCTCAATATTTCTCTGTTCTGCTACAAAGTCTTCATTCTCAGTACATAATCTTGAGGTTCTTAAGATCTGATTCTCAAAGATGTTATCAAAAATATGTCCCGGGTGCATACTCCCCCTATGCAGATAATGATTTCTCCAGGTTTCTTTTTTATGAATTCCTGTACTGATACCTCTATCAGGATGCAGATGAATCTTTACATCCAGAAATTCTATGGTCTCCGAAGAATGTTTAACCACAAACTCTAGAAAATCAGTGCTCTCATTGATAAAGTTGACAAAAAGGTCCAATTGTGTAGAGCTGCCTCTCCAAAGGATAAAGACATCATCCACAAAACGGACGTAGTACACTAGATATTGTTTCCAAGTGCTGGGTATCAGTTCATTATGTTCCTACTCAGCCAGAACCAAATTTGAGTAACTATTTGCGCATGGGATGCCCATAGCCACACCCCATGTCTGCAAATAGAAAGAATCCCCATACATAAAGATGTTATTTTCCAATACAAGTTCCAGCAAGGAACATATTGGTTCTACTTCCATACTGTTCCTTGCTAGGAAAGATCTTATTGCCTGTAGACCATAGTCATTCGGAATCACTGTAAACAAACTCTTGATGTCCATTGTCACTAGTAACAAATCTTCATATTTCTTGAGGTCCTTAGTAACTAAAAATAGTTTTTCCAGAAAATCTCCCGAGTCCTTCAATACAGTTCCTGCTAGTGGCAGGGCCTTCTTTAATTCATTCTCCACGTACATGGAAACAGGTTCAGTTATCCATCCCCTACTAGAAACTATGGGACGTAGGGGTGGGTCAACTGGATCCTTGTGAATTTTGGGGAGTCCGCTGATGTATGGAAACATAGGTTTAGGGCAATCAAATAACTCATATAGTTCTTATCAGATATTTGTCTCTATCAATAGATCATATAGATGGCTACGAAAACGATCTACCTTAATCGTAGCTTCACTGCAACTTAATCTCTTATATGTTCTTTCATCATCCAGCATAGAGAGCATTTTATGCCTGTACCATACGGCTTCCATTACTACTATACATCCTCCCTTATCAGCAGGCTTGATGACCAAGCTGTCTGTCTCCTTTAGCTGCTTCAGCATTTCATTCTCATTAGTAGCTAAATTGAAGAAACGTCCTTGTCCTTTGGTTGTATTACCCCTTAGTTTGAAGATTTCATCTTCACATAATCTCAAGAACATCTCCACTAGTGGAGGATTAGGGGGAAACAAAGCTACTCAATTTTGTATAAGGTAGCCATCTACTGTCATTAGCTTGTCCAAAAATACGTTTTAATGCAAGGATCCTGCAAAACATTCTGATATCCAGCACAAATTCACTAATATCAGACGGTAAGGCTGGAATAAAACTCAGGCCCTTGTCTAACAAGGAAATCATATCAGGGCTTAAACTCTTATTAGAAAGATTCACTACTAAACTTGGTTCAGATCCAATTAAAGTGTGAGCTTCTTCCTTTTCCGTTCTTGACTCTGTGTTCTTTGAGTCCTGTGATGGTTGAATTTGGAAAAAAACGGCAAGGGCCAATTTATCAGTGCATGCATTGCCCCTTCTTTCGGTCTAGTTGCTAGATTGGGGGCTAGGAGAGCATTCCTGTTGCCGGTTTCTGCACCCATAGTGGCTGTACTACTAGACGCTTCTCTTAAATCTGTTTAAGATATTACAAAATTGGAGGTCGGTACTGATGAGTTAAGAATAACAGGGTTGTGAATGGAAGGTTCCAGATCAGTTAAACTGACATGAGTAATCACATCTTCTCCATTAGGTCTAGAAAAAGGTATCTTCTCCTTATGTGGTGGTAGAGCTCCCCGCCCCTTATTATTGAGTTCCTCTCTCGGCCATTCAAAGATATGGCCTCTCACAAAATCCTGATGGTCACGGGCTAGCTTTTTAACCTTCTGCTGTCTTAGCTTCGCTTCATAAGCATTCAAGTTAATCTGTAGTTGTTCTAGGCTATTTAGATGTGAGTCATGCAGCTCTAAGCTTTCTAATTCAGTCTGCTTAGTTGATATAATCACTGCCATCCTTTCCTCTTCTGGCCTGAAAAATTCTATCAGCAAGTTCATGTATTTTCAACTTGTTTCAAGATTTATAATTTGCCATTTTGCGAGCAGATCTGGATAAGTGTTCCCATATGAGGGTAAACACTTCACTCGCATACCTTGAGGTACAATTTGATGGTGCAAGCACACTTCCATATGGAAGCATTGCCACTGCAGTCTCTTGAGCCAGTAAGCTGCATTCTCCACTTCCCGAAATATACAATTAAAATTATTATCAAGAACTGATGCAACAACTGTTGAAGCAGCTACATTACCCAAATTCAGATCTAAAAGTGGGTTCAATAAGTCTCCCGATAAATTAGAACTATTGCATGTTCTGAGTTTGTCATTCAGGTTCAATTGCTGGCTCACCATGTTCAGTGTAAGAAACAAAAACAGTCAATAGGTAAAAAACTGTCTTACACTGTGAAGGACACCAATGAGGAAGAGAAAAGGCAAACACTACTAAAAACTCCTGATGTCCACCAACGGCAGTAAAACTTAATAGTAAAATCAAAACTTTAATAAAAAGAATATAACATAAAATAAGCAGTCCTCAGTCTTCCGATAAGCGCTTTCGGCAAATAAGCCTTCCTCAGATCGTATAAAAAGGACTGTTCAGCTTTTGTATTTATAAGGCATCACAGCCATTCCTCATTTAGTTCTCTGACATGCCCTTGTTGCAAACCAAAATGAGGCCAGCTAGCAGAGAGGTATAATTTCCTTCATTGTAATTAAAGGGGCAGTTCTTCTCTTTACTATGGGATTGTGTATGAGAAAATTAATAGCTATGGATGTGAATACATTATATGAATGAAGCAACATTCAAGTAAACTTGCTAATCATATTCCTTCTATTCTTAAGTGCAGGTTTTAATGGCACAATCGTATTCAAGCCTGGTGATCTGTTTGCTCTTTAATTATCCAGCATGTTTCCCTTAGTAGGAGGCCAGGTTCTGGTGGAAGAACCCCACCAGTAGAAAATAAATACCAATATGTCCCTTGTAAGGAAAGAAAGAGAATAAAGCGGGATGGAGGAAGGGAAACCAGGACTGCAACAGTGAATACACTCGAACATCTACATTTATGATAAGTGTACACAACTGTACTATGTTCTTCGTGTTTCACTGTTGCAGTCATCACATTTGGGTAGATTCCCAAAGCTGAGAAAATGGGTGGAGGCAGTCAAGGAAACTAGGGGCTGGCTAGGATGCCCTGCAAGACTCAGAGGCAAACCCTGCCCTGGATTTGGAGAAGAGAGGCAGGTAGTAAAGCTTGGTAAAATTGTGAACAGATGTCCAGGTGGCAGCCTCAAGGATGTCCCTGGTGGGGACTCCTCTTAGGAAAGCTGCAGAGGTTGAGGCTGCTCTAGTGGAGTGTGTCCTAACCCCCTTGGGGGGGAGGCTTTCCATGCTGTTTGTAGCAGAAATGGATGCAGTGTGCTATCCATTTGGAAATGGTTTGTTTGGAGATGGTTTTGACTTCTTCCCCTGTAGCAAAGCTAACCAGCAATTGATCAGCCTTTCTGAAGGATTTAGTCCTGTTCAGAGAGAGTCTGAGCTGTCTGTGTACATCTAGAGAGTGAAAAATCCTTCCCCCCTTGTTCTAGGGATTAGGAAAGAAGGTGGGTAGATGAATGGGTTGGTTTAGAGCCACACTGGACACCAACTTGGGCATGAAGGATAGGTTAGTTCTGAGGGATACCCTGTCTGCATGGAAGATGATGAAGGGTTCCACAGCCATGAGTGCTTGCAGCTCAGAGACTCTTCTGGCTGAAGTGATGGCCAGAAGGAAAGCTGTCTTCCAGGAGAGAATTTTAGCTCTGCAGAAGAAGCTGGTTTGAAAGGGGGAAGGGTGAACTTTTCCAAGACAAAGTTAAAGTCCCAAGCTGGCGTTATTGCCCTTCTGGGGAGCCTCAAGTGGCTAGCTCCGCTGAGGAACTGTTTGATCAAAGGGTGTGAGAAAAGGGGCTACTCAGTGGGAAAATGAGCAGAACTAGCAGATGCATGAATTTTTATAGAGGAGAAAGAGAGGCCACTGTGTAGCAGGTCAGCTAAGTAATCCAGGATGAGAGGGATGGAGGGCTGTGCTCTATTGGCTCCCTTAGCCTGGATCCAGGAGCAGAACCTTTTCCATTTATCTGCATAAGACTTTCTGGTGCTAGGACATCTGGCTTCATGGATAACATCCAGAAACTGTTTACTTAGAATGGCAGATTGGTTCGGGGTTAGGGAATAAGTCAAGCTGCCAAATTGAGTGTCTGCAATTTGGGGTGAATGAATTCCCCTTCCCACTGGGTTAGGTGGTTTGGAATCTGAGGAAGATGCCATGGAGGCAGTGGGGACAGGCTGCACATCAAGGGGTACCAGTGTTGTTGGGGCCAGTCTGGATCTGTAAGAATGGTCCTTGGTTTTTCCTCCCTTATTTTGAGCAGTACCCTGGGGATGAGAGGTAAGGGAAGAAAGGCATAGACCAATAGATTGACCCAGGGGAAGGACAGGGCATCCACTTTCCAAGCCACGCAGTGATGCTCCCTGGTGTAGAATTTTCTGAGCTGATGGTTGGTATGGAAGGCAAAGATGTCAACCTTCGGGGTTCCCCATTTCTGAGTTATTAGGGTGAAGGTACTTCTGTTGAGTTGCCACTCAAGTGGGTCCAGAAGGTTTCTGCTTAATTGGCCTGGCAGAGAGTTGAGAGAGCCTGGTAGGAATTGTGCTAACAGGTGTAGTTGCATGGAAGAGGCTGTGAGCTAAAGAGTCATGACCACCCTGCATAGAGGGTAGGAGTGAGTCCCTCCCTGCTTGTTGATGTACCACATCACAGTGGTGTTGTCTGTTTTGATTAGGAGAACCCCTGGAGAGAGAAGGGGTTTGAAAGTGATCAAGGGGTGCTGCTCTCAGTCATCATCTCTTTTTGATTGATGTGCAGAGGGATTTCCTGAGGGCTCCATTGGCCCCATATGCACCTGTCATCCAGGTGTGCACCCCAAGCATAGTCTGATGTGTCTGTGGTGAGGATCTGGGTGGCAGGGGTGGGGAGAAGGGCAGTCCCTTGTTGTAGAAGCATGCTGTTGCCCAACAAAGAAATTCCTTTCTGAGGCAAGGAATTATAGGTAGAAGAGTTTCCAGGTCTTGAGAGTGTTGACACCAAAGACTGTTTAGGCACCACTGAAGTTTCCTCGTGTGCAGTCTGGCAAATGGCATGAGTAGTATGCAAGATGACATGAACCCCAGAGCTTGCAGGATTTTCCTTGCAGACAGCTGGGGCCTGGTGGCTAGTTGAGAGAAGTAGGTTGTCAGGAAAATTTGTTTCTCTGGTGTAAGGAATGCCATCTGGGATGCTGTGTCCAGACTTGCTCCCAGGATGATTATCCTTTGGATGGGCACCTGTTTGGATTTCTTTTCATTGATTGTGTAGCCTAGGGAGGTTAGTAGTGTCTTTACAAAGGCCAGGTGCTTGAGCAGCTTTTCCTGGCTGTCTGCCTGAATAAGGCAGTCATCTATGTATGTGTAAATCTGAATATTTCTTTGTCTGCCTAAGGCAACGGCTGGAGCCAGACATTTTGTAAAAACTCTGGGAGCAGTAGATAAGCCAAAGGGAAGCACAGAGAACTGAAAGTGTTGAGATCCTGCCTCAAGTGGAGATATTCCCTGCACGATTCCCTGATAGGAATGTGGAGGTAGGCCTCTTTTAGATCCAGGGTGGCTAGCCAAGTGTCCTTGGATAGCATGGGTAGCAGCTGCTGGAGGATGAGCATTTTGGAATCACCAGGAAGGTGTTTAGAATTGATAGATTGAGGATGGGGTACCAGGTACCCTCTTTTCTGGGCACCAAATAAAGTCTGTAGTAGAAGCCTTGGCCTATTTGTTCTGCAGGAACATGCTCTACAGCTCTCACAGAGAGAAGAGAAAGGATTTGCTTTTGAGCCTCTGCCAACTGATTTGGCGGTAGAGCTGGGAACCCTTTTGGGGTTGAAAGGGTATGGAAGGAAAATTTGTATCCCTGAGATACAATGTTCAGAACCCATTGGTCCTTGGTTATGGTGGTCCAGGTGCTTGAGTGAAATGAGAGTTTTCCTCCTAGGGGTAAGTGAAGGTGGGCAGAGGGGGGAGGAGGAGGAGATGAGTCATTGTGAGTTCTTACCATAAGGGGGTGGCTTAGAACTCCCTGGTTATGAAGTGGCAGTGGTCCACTGCTTAGATCTCTGCATTCCCTGTGGCTGCTGTCTGGGAGGTCTATTTTCACCGGGCCTAGGCTGGGTTAGTTTACTCAGAGCAGGAAAGGACCAGTGCTTGGAGGGACAATGCCTGCTGAACCTTGGGGGCTGGACTTGTAAGAAATCCTTAACTGTTTGCATAGATTTTGCTTTTTCTTCCATCTTTTTAAGACCTCTTCTGCCTTAGTGCCAAATAAGTTATCTTTGTGCAAGGGAGCATCCAACAATTTAGATTTGACATGGTCTGGCAGGTGTTGTTCCTTAAGCCATGCATGTCTTCTAATGACAGATCCAGTGACTGATGCCCTGCAAGAAGCTTCTAGGGCATCAAAATCACAGTTCAAAGTGTGTTTAGTTACTTGGCTTGCAAAATGCATTAAGTTTTGTAAATCTTTAGATTTTGCCCAAGCAGGAAGGGAAGACATTTTTTCTTTAAGGGTTTCCAGGGTATATTGCTGAAATTTCAGCATATGGAACTGGCAATTTAGTGCCCTGATAACAAGAGTAGCTGAGGTGCATACTTTTTTACTTCATCTGTCCAATGCTCGGGAATCCCTCTCTGAGGGTGTAGGATTCTTAGCAGAGGTTGCTTTAATCCCTTCTGGCCCTTGAAAAATGACCTCAGGGTAAGCTGTTGGATTTTTTTAAAAGATATTTGTGTGAGTAAGGGACTCTCTAGTACCTGTCTGTTTTTTTGAAAGCAATAGGTAGGGCATCAGGAGTCAAGTTGGATTCAAGGAAAACATCATCCACAACATCCAGGGCTGGGGGGATGGCCAAGGGTCTGTGTTGCAGAAGATCTAAGAATTCCCTGAGTCTGTTTTTAGACTGAGGGTCGTCCTGATTCTCCCATTGGAAATGCTCCCTTAAAGTATGCAGGGTTTCCCCAAAGGAAAAATCCTCTGGGGGAGAGGCTGAAGGAATGGAGTCCTCTGCATTAGAATCCTCATAAGTGGAGAGGTTTGCATGTCTTCATAGTCAGATGCATCAGATTCAGCTAACTCTTGTTCAGACAAAATACAAGGGACAGATCTAATTTCATTTTTGAGGGGGTAGCTTGGCTTCCCCTGATCAGCATAATAATGTCTTCTGCCATTTTAAGCATTTGAGACTGAGGCAAGGTAGCAGGTGTCTGAGAGTGGGTTGTTGGTTTCTTGGGTGTGGTTCGAACCCTGAGCCTAAGAAACTCAGTCATTTTTGAAAAAAATGGTAGTTGCGAAAGAAGACATCGGTTTGCATTGAGATTCAGTAGTGCAAAGGACTTCCTCGGAAGCTGGTGCCTGCTCAGTGGCTCTGGACCCATCCAAGGTAGAGATGACTGCAGTATCCATAGAGAAAGAAGAGTTTTGTGGCATACTGGACTCCAAAAGGATCTCGGTAGCAGCTTGTGAATCAACAAAAGCAGGCATCAGGGGCTGCGAAAGCACCTCACTGAGTACCGGGGGACTGACGACTAGCTTAACAGAAGCGTTGTCGGTAGGTTTGGACCTGTGCGGTCTGTCTCTGTCTTTATCTTTACTTTTTTTTGGAAGATCTGCTGTCGAATGGCTTACCGAAGCCATATGAAAATTCGAAGACTGTAAATGAAAATATCTGGCTACAATAACGGCCCGACGATGGATAGTTCTGGCGTTGAACAAAACACAGAAATGACTGGGCCTAAACAAGTGATGCAGTAAGAGTGGATGTCTCGGTGTGGTATTTGCTTTCCATAGGCGAGATAATTGTTAACGTTTTCTGACATCGGTTAGTGCAAGAAAAAAAGATCCCCAATGGGGTACTTAGCTTTAAAAGACTTCAACTTCAATTCGGAGATGAAAACTCAGGTAGCGGCTGACCGCCACTCATGCAAACTGCTTTTGCTTCGGGCTCCATGGCAAGAAAGACTGATGTAATGGCGTCAGCTGCCTTACTTTATACTACTGACAACCTGACATCATTGCTCAAGTGACAACAACCGATGCAGAAATACTAAGCCTCTGGTATTCAGGCCGGCAGAGGGCTACCCTGGCAGGGATAACCCAAATGTGATGACTGCAACAGTGAAACACGAAGAACATCAGAAAATACACCACTGGGATTCCAGCTGTGTCCCTGCTGGACAGGGGCATCAGGTACTGATTTGTTGGAACATGGGCTAAATTCTTGTCTAGGCTTGTAAGTGCCTCAGGGTCAATAGCCTAGTGAGTTCCTATGATCCTAGAAAGATATCACCAAGACACTTTTGGGGGTGTTGCTTGCAGAGGTTTAAAAAACAGTGGACTTCCAGCATTCCAACCTGCAATCTTCTTCCTATGTGGCCATGCATTTGTACTCTAATGCAGTTGATGGTATGGCTAGAGCGGCAGGCATTGGCAGTACTTTCTCTAGGAAGCAGAAGTCGGGGAAGAAGATCATCATTATCATCATCATCATCATCATAATCATTCACTGCCTTTTCCCATTTTCTACATGAGGTCTGGGTGTTCTGCCAACTGTCTCCATCTTTCTCAATTCACTGCCACACTCCTGCCTTCTTCAACACTCATGCCTGACTGTCGCATATCTATTCTCATATAATCCATCCACCTCTTTGCTGTATGCCCTCCTTTCTTCTTGCTTTCTTCCTGTCTGTTCCAAATTGTCTTCACCAGATTGTCTTGCTTTTCTGAACATGTGCCCAAACCACCATAATCTGTTCTCTTTGATCTTTTCTGCAATTGGATCTACTTTGGTTTCTGCTCTTATGTCCTCATTTCTTCATCTGCCCTACACTGTGCATTCTACCACCTGTCTCAGGGACTTAATTTCTATTACCTCTAGCTTCCTCAACTGCTTTGCCTTTACTGCCAAGGTTTCTTTATCATACAGTAGCACTGGTCACACCACTGTTTTGTACACCTTACTTTTCAGCTTCTTTGGCATTCTTCTGTCATACTACACCTGACACTCTATGCTACTTGGCTGCAGCTCCTCTGATTCTAGCTTTTATTTCTTCATTCAGACTTCTCTTCTCCTCAACCAGCCCTCCCAGATACTTGAAGCTGTTAACTTGTTCCACTTTCTTCCCTTACATCTCAGTTATCATCTTCTTCTGAGTTCCCCCATTTGCTACCATTGCCACTGTCTTAGCTATACTCAGTTTCATCACATGTGCTTTCAGTTTTGCCTTCCATTCGCCTGTCCTTTGCTGAAGTTCTTGCCAAGAGGCTGCCTGTAATGCTACATCATCTGCCTACAGCAACTTTGGTGATGTGTTTCCTCCGACCTGCCACTGTGGTCAGAAAGTCCTTATGTGTAGCACATCTCATTACTAAGGTCTTTCATCCAGGAAGAAAGAGGTCATTGTCTCCCTCTACTCTTCCCTCATTAAGCCAATCATCGAGTACAATGCCCCATTTGGCATGTACCTCACTAGACACCTGCAACAACTGGAGTGGCCGCAAAAGTACCTCACAAAGAGGATCCTAGGCCTTAAACACTTGTCCTATATGGACAGACTCAAAAAACTCCAACTATTCTCTGTCTCATATTGCCTACTTAGAGGAGATCTCTGCTTGACTTGCAAAGCCATGTATGACCCAACTCTGTTAGAAATGCTATATCTAAAGAAATCCCAATCCCTTCGCACCACATGCTCCAGAGACCTCAACCTCATTACAACAATTAACAGAACATGCTGGAGGAACAGGTTCATAACCCAGAGACTGCCCATGGTATGGAACAGACTTCCCATACATGTCAAGCAGAGCACCTTGCTGACCCTCTTCAAGAGAAATCTTGATGAGTGGATGGGAAACAGAAAATTCCTCCCTGGGATAACTCCAGTGGCTCTCCTCGACAGAGGCACTGGGAACTAAGGTTGGGTGGCACTATGCCAGGATAATCCTATGGCTAGGCTTGTAAAGGCCCCAGGGCTATTAGCCTAGTACACAACTATGAACCTATGAACCTATAATGCAGTCCATCACCAGTATGAACAGCAGTGGGCTCAGAGCAGAACCCTGATGCACACTCACTCTTACTGGGAGCACCTCTGTAAGGTCTAACACTGTTCGTACCTGAGTCACTGGGTCCTTGTACATAGCTTGCACTAACTCTACCAATGTTTCTGGGACTTCAAACCACTGCAGGACTGCCCAAATCAGCTTTCTTAGGACCTTGTCATATGCTTTCTCTGTCTAGGAATGCCCAGGTCAACTCTTTCCTCATCTCTAGTTTCTTCTCCACTGTTTGTCTGACAGCAAACATTTATTTAGTTGTGTTGCATCTTGATCTGAATCTGAACTGCTCATCTCCCATCTAGCCTTTTACATGAAGTTTGGTACCTCTGTGGATATCCTCTTTGTACTTGTACACTGGCATGATTATGTTTATTCTCCCATCATCTAACATATGCCTTTCTCTCCACACTGCTATGAGTACCCTCAGGAGCTATTTCTCTCCTATCTCACTCAGCTTCTTTATCATATGTGCGGTAACCTCCTCTGAGCCTGTTGCTTTTCCTGATTTCATTTTCCTTAGTGCTGTTCTTACTTCTTCTGGAGTGGGCTCCTCTTCTTCTCTCATCATATTCTGTGTCTGGAGCAGTACAGCTACTGTGGGGTTTTCTTCATTCAGAAGCTACTGGAAGTACTCCTTTCATCTGCTTTTGATGTCCTGTAGACTGGTGAGCAGGTTGTTGCTGGCATCCCTTACGAAGGGTATCTCACTACCTTCATAATCTTCCTGTTGTTGCCTTGCAACCTGATACAATTTCTTTCTGCCATATACTGAGTCTGTTTCTAGAAGCTGTTCTTTGCTATTGCAACTTTTTCTTAGCCTCTTTGTTAGCCAACCCACATTCCTTCCTAGACTAGTCTGTCTTTTCTGTCTCACACTTTTTCCTGCACTCCTTTTTTCTTTTGATGACTTCCTGGACTTCTGCATTCCACCACCAGCTTTCGTTATGTACATTATTTTCATATATGGCTCGGCCACATATCTGTTCTGTAATCCTCACACATATTGTTTTGATGCACTGTCATTCTTCTTCAACTCCATCTATTTCCTTCACTTCTTGGTGTGCTAGAACCCTGAGTAATTCTTTGAACCATTGTACTTTCTCTCCAGTCAACTTCCAGGTCTTCAGCCATCTCTGACCACTGCTTGCAGTTGACTGTGGCAACCAGTAGTTTATGTTGTGGGCCAGATTGGGGATGACTTTGCTGTCACTGATTGTATCCCAATACCCTTCCCCTATTAGCAAGAAGTCTACCTGAGTTGCATGCTGGCCACTCTTGTATGTGATCTTGTGACTGTCTCTCTTTCTGAACCATGTATTGGCTACTATCAAGCCATTTGCCAGATAGAAATCTAGAATGGCCTCTCCTTTATTCCTGTTGTCTCACCCATGTGGATGAAGACAGTCTTCATATCCTGTTATGCCTCCCGAAACGTGCATTTAACTCACCCATTATCAACACCAATTCATGTTGCCCTGCTTTATTTTGTAGGTTCTGAAACTGCTGTCTGACTACAGTCTTCTCTTCACTCTCACAACCCTGCTTTGGGGCATAGACTGAGATTATGAATGCTGTCGTATTATTAGGCTGGAGTTTGATTGCCATGAGTCTGTCACAAGGAAGAAAATATGGTTCTGAAAATCTCTGCATACTTTCTTGGGCTCCCAAGGTGACTGACCTCCCTGTGGCAGAAGGAGTGGAAATTTTAACAGATGATGCCCAAGATGCAGAGGTGGACCATGCAATCAAGGTTTTCTTGGGCCTTTCTCAGAGAAATCCTTTCAGTGTCCCTGAACACTTTCCCAACTGTTGCAGTCTAGAGGCAGTCGGTGTGTGTGTGGGGAGGGGGGTTTCCTTTGGACCCTCAAGCCAGACACAAGATAACATCATAATGGGTGCTAAGAATAATATGCAGAGTCTATTCAATTCCCTTTTCCTGTCCACTACAGAAAAAGGAGAAAGTCCTTGATGTCCCACTCAGTCAGTGGGACATAACAGCCATAGAATTTTCAAAGCTGCTAGAAAAAAGAGTAATCCAATTGGTCCCCCACAACCAGTTAGAATCCTGAGTCTATTCAAGGTTCTTTTTAGTACCAAAGACCAGCAACCTCAGACATATTTTGGATCTCAGTCACCTAAACTAGTTTGAAAAACAGACAAAATTCCAGATGGTCACAGTTCAGTCCATTTTGTCTCTTCTGAGGAAGGATGATTGGATGTCCTCTAAACATCTACAGGATGCCTACTATCATATAAAATAGTGGAGCACTCCAGGATATTTCTCTGCTTCTGGCTAGGGGACAGTCATTTCCAACTCAGAGTGCTGCCATTTGATCTCATCACAGACCCCAGGGTGTTCACCAAGATCATGGCAGTAGTAGCCCCACACCTGCGCCAACTGAGGATCCAAGTTTTTCTGTATCTAGACAACTGGCTCGTCACTGCCTCCACCGAGCATTTACTCATCACACACCAGGATGCAGTACTCCAGCTGCTTCTGAATTTAGGTATCTCCATAAACATACCAAAATGTCAACTGACTCCAACTCAAAGTATAGAATTAATAGGATGCCATCTAAACACCAAACTCCAAATAGTCAGTCTCCCCCAATCCAGGGTCCAGACACTTTCTATAACAGCCTTTCAGGTTCTACATCACCCTATACCATCAGCAAGATTAATCCTATGTCTTATGGGTTTCATGGCATCCATAATTGTAATGATTCCATTAGCCAGATATTTCATGGGAGTGCTGCAGTGAACCTTAGCAGTACAGTGGTCTCGATCTACACACCCTCTACATTCAGATTATGCGAGTTTGCACAGAACACATCACTTGGCGGATAACATCCCCATCTGTGGCTGAGGGCCATCCTTTCCAGATGGATTCACCTATCACAACAGTGACCACAGAAGCATCCCTTCTTAGGTTGGGTGGGGGAATTTCAAAGAGAAGATGGTCCAAGGCACATGGTTAATGACACAGGCCAACCTTCTCATCAATGTCTTGGAGCTGAGAGCGGTCCTGCTAGCATTGCAGGCATTTCAGGATGTCCTCCCCAAGGGTGCAATCTCCATACAGATGGAAATATGACTGTGGTATGGTACATCAACAAACAGGGAGGAACCCGATCATACCCCCTATGTCAAGAAACCATGAGGGTGTGGCAGTGAACGCTGTCTTCACAACACTTTTTGATAGGAACACACATCCTGGGGTCCTCTGGTGTACTGACGGACAAGCTGAGCAGGACAATGCTGTTGCCTCTTGAGTGGTCCATCAATCCTACAGTGATATGAAAAAAAAATCAGTCACTGGTGCCAGTCTTGCTGTGACCTATTTACCTCCTACCCAAACAACAAATGCAGTGGGTATTTTGCTCTGATCCCTCCAAGGGGAGAGTCACCGAGTGATGCTCTAATCAACATTTGGCCCTCAGGTCTCCTATATGCTTTCCTCCACTAATTCCGATGAACAAATTCATATATAAAGCAAGAATTTGCAAGGGCAGAGTAATCCTCACTTCCCCTTTTGACCCAGCAGACTTGGTTTCCTTATCTATGGTCTCTCCTAGCACATTGTCCATGGATGTTGGGTCAGTATCCAAACCTATTAACTCACTCATGTGGATTGCCTCCTCTGGATCAGAAGTCCATGAAAATAACTGCATTGTTCCCCCAATTGTAACCATAGCCAGAGACACCAGGCTTTCCCCAGCAGTAGTCAATATTCTTTCTACATCACAGAAACCAGCAACAGGAAGAATTTGCCATAGTAAATGGAAATGATTTTCAATGTGGGCCTATTATAAAAGCCTGGAACACTTTCAGCTCCAGTTCCTGCAATACTCAAATTTGTCTGATCTCTTTGACAAAGTTTACAGTTATTCAACCATTAGGATTCAATTGGCTGCAAGTTCCAGTTGTCATGTAGGATGCAATATGTCCACAGTGTTTTAAAATATCAAAAGCACTCCTCAAGGGTACTTTTCTGCTATTATGTGACAAGGCTTAACCCTGTCTCCCTTTGAAACAGCTTCCACTGCAGACTTAACATTTCTCACATAGGAAACAATCAGCCAGGTGAATTCTGGTACTAGTTTTTCTCAGAGAGAGAGAGTCTCACTCAGAACTAATGCATCCTTTTCTTCCTAAGGTGGCATTAGCTAATCTAAAGCAGTCTAAATATATTCCAGTTTTTTCTAAAGTACTTCAGTCAAGAAGAATATTTATTACACGTTAGATGTTTATAGACAACTATGATTCTATATCTACAGGTCAAAAGATTTTAGAAAGGATGACCAATTGTTTGTTTCTTTTGCCAGACCTAAGCTTGGAAAGTCTGTTTCCAAAGTGACTTTAACCATATGGCTTCTGATTGTATTTATTTTGTGTATCATTAAAAAAATTACCTTTACCACATACTCTTAACAGCACATTCAACTAGAACAGTCTCTTCTTCAACAGCCTTCAACAGAGTTTTATCCATAGATGACTGCAGCCACTTGGCCACCTGTTCACACTTTTGTATCTCACTTTAAGTTGGAAACACAATCCAGGTCAGGCTCACCTTTTTGACCTCACCATACTCAAGAATGTTGATACCACCCAGATTGATAGTGTGGGAGTCTGTCTCACTGGTTTGAATGGATGAAAATAAACAACATTGAATATGAAAGTTAACGTTAGATCCATGCTGTCTGATTTTTGTCCACTTCAAACTCCACTCTACCCTTTCTAAACTGTCACCTATGGCCTTGAAATGATTGAGTGGATGTTGTTCCTTGGCTATGCACAGTCATGTCAGACTGAAATTACCTTTCATCAGTTAACATCATCAAGGCTCTTTCCTTAGGTAATTTCCTAATTATCATTTTCAGACTAGTGGGGGCAAACTCAATTTGAGAACATGAGGTACAGCCTAGGAAATTATGGGTAAGGGAGGAGTAAGTGCTCTGATTCCAATACACTTTGAGATCGGTGCCAGAGTCAGTTCCCATCAGATCCAACAATAGTTTTGAAGTGGACAAAAATCAGACAATGTGGATCTAATGTTATGTTGAATTCATAAGTTTCTTTTATACACAGACACCTTGATAAAGCACTCTTTCACCATACTACACAAGGCAATAGCAGATGTGTGATACAAATATGACTTTTCCATTACATAGAGGAATGAGTGGTTACTTAACAGTAGAAAAGTAGTCAGAAATCACCTTCCAAATACATTACTATAGACATTGGGATTACCTAAGTATCTTTTACTGGCTTTATACTATTCATTGTGTTCATAATTTCTTTTCAAATGGATCCTCAAACATGGGTTCTCACAGATGCCTATGATTAAAATTGTCTGGTTTTGGTAGGAATGCATCTCATAGTGATCCCTTCCAACAGCATGTGAAAATTTTATCAGCATGATTTACATGAATAAAATAAACACTGAGGTGTCCCAAAGCTGTGAACTAAATTTTATATCAAAACTATTCATGGACCATAAAGATTGAACAATATTTTTATGAAACCAGTTAGAATTGGAAAGATTTTGGTAGATATATTGCTTTCTCTGTCTCTCACTCGCTCTCTCTCTGAATTTTGGAGGTGTTCCAATCAAGTAATCGGAAAAGTTGTGATGGTGTTCATCAAATCTTTAGGAAGATATATAAATGGACGTTGAGGTTTAAAAATGTCCAGCATTTTAAGGCCACGTTGATCCTATGTTTGTGTCTATGAAGCAAGTAGATATTCTAGCAATAATATAGTCTTTGCTTAATGAAAACCTGTTAGTGAAAATGTCACATGTTATGTGATCCTATCTCGCCTACATTCTGTACTGATGGGTTCGGAGCCGATCCTCGTCTCCGACTCGGCACGCTATGCAATAGAGCGAAGTCTCTAATTGGCTGAGCTATTCTATATCTCAGGATGCACCACCACCAATTCCCCAGATCTCGTTTGCCGCTTACAAAGCAAGGACATGGTCTCGAGCTTGGCTGAGCTAAGCGCTTTCTTTATTAGGTTTTTTCTGTCAGGAAAATTCTTAAACTTAACCAAAAGCTGTTTTAACAGCTATCGTTGTGTATGAGTGAGTTTTTTTTTTACTTTTTGTGGTAAAATATTGCTTTGCTTTCAGGGAAAGGTTTCCGTTTAAGTTAGAGGGGCCTTCCCCTCGTGCGTGAGTAGCCTTTTTTGTGTGTAGTGTTTGTGAGGTGATCAAGTTCCCATTTTTAGTTAGAGGGTTCTTGGCCCTCCTGTTGTGTGGACAATACCCTTTAGTTAACTAATATTTACTGTAAGTGTGTTTGTTCTGATTATTGTGTTTTTTTCTAACTGTTGGGCAGTATGTCAAAAGAACACAGACCCTCTGGATTTAAAAATGCACTAGATGCAATTACAAAATGTCTATAACGGATGATCATTCCCTTTGCGTGTACTGTTTAGGACCCAAACACCTTCAGGAGTCTTGTAGTGTGTGTCACGCTTTTTCCTCTCGAGTCCTCCAAGAGAGGAAAAATAAACTGATCTTAAAAGGACTTATTAAGCCTACTTTTGAAGAGGCCTTATCTTCCTCTTCTTCTTCCTCTAAGAAAAAGAAGTCGTCGGCTCCGACCAGCCCGTCGGAACCAACCACTAAGAAATCTAGGCAGGCTTCTCCATCGGCTCCACGGACTTCGGAGCCAAGGGCGGAACGGTCTGCCTCGATGCCTCCAGCCTCGACTCCTCTGGCTTCGGAGCCGATGGCTGGAGCTTCGAGAGGCGGATCACCTTCATCGGCTCCGCTGATTTCGGAGCCGATGAGGGTTGTTCGCTCAGACTCTTCCCCTTTGGCGCCGAAGTCCTCTTTGGCACCAAGGGAAATTACAATGGAGTCTCCTTCGGCACCGATCTTGATCGAGACAATTCGTAGCCGGTCCCCCAGTCCTTCGGAGCTGGTGGAGAAGTCTAGTCGGACCCGTTCAATCTCCTCCCGATCTTCCAAGATGTCAGATTCGGACATTGACAGGGTGCTCCAAAGGCTGTTTCAGTCTCCAGTCTTCAAAAAGTTAGTTTCGGCTCCAGCCCAGTCAGCTTCGGAGCCGATGGTCCACCCTTTAGCCTTGGTTCCTCCTCCAACAGCCTCGGCACCATTGGAGTCGGTGCTGGTGGAGCCGATGGAGGTGTCCGGGTTGGTTCCGACCCTTACTCCTACTCCAGCCTTTGGGTCGGAGTTCGGTACACGGACCTCTTCGGTCGGCCCCGGGGGTGACACTTCGGGACCGATGTTTTCGGTTCTGAGCCTCTCTCTCGGTGCGTCGGCTGCGGGAGTGCCGTCTGCTGTTATGGCTTTGGGGGTCGGACCTTCCCAGGATTCTGGGGGTCCGGCCTTTAAAGCCATGAGGAGTGCCTTGGCCAAATCTTCTTTGGCTACCTCCACCGTCTCCCCGGCACCTTCCCTAGGCTTGGAGACTGGGTCTTTTGTAGTCCCCCTGTCTCAAGACAGCGGAGCCCTGGGGCCTGAGGTCACCCCCATTGGGGTCCCCTTCTTCCTGGAGGTCCCTCTGAAGAGTCTTCGGAGGAACCCCCAAGAAAAAAACAGTGCAAGAGGAAGCACGTCGACTCCCCTGATGAGTCTATCACCTCTGACACCGAGCTTGATGATGCAGAAGGGTCCCACAAGTCATCCTCGGATGATGTCTCCTTTGCGGACATCCTGGAAGTCCTCAAGCAACGAGGTGGCTGGCAGACCAAACCCCCTTCCTCTGACGAGTCGGTGTTCCTGAAGGCCTTCGGGTCTCAGCCCTCCACCTCCTGGGTGTCTCCGCCCTTCGATGAGCTCCTGGATTTGATCTCTCGAAGGGTGTGGGAACATCCAGATTCTATGGAACTGGTGCCTGCTCGCCCTAACAAATTTTTGTCAGCGCCCCCGGAAAAGGAATTTCTCACCAAGGGTGTGGCTGTAGATGCTATGGTGGTGGCGTCTGCTAACCTGCAAGATGTGGCAGAGGATTCAACGTCCGTCCATCCCCCTAATAAGGAGTCTAGGAGCATGGACCGGTATGGGAAGTGCACCCTTTCTTCAGCGGCCTTTACATTAAGGTCTCTGAATTACCTCACGCACTTCACTAGACTTCAGAGGGACCTGATCAAGGAACTTTCAGATACCCTCTCTGGTAACCTACCTGAGCAGTTAGCCCAGATGGTTAGCTCTCAGTTGGCTACCCTGTCGTCGATATCGAACTCGTCCATGAGGCTCATTTCATATGCAGCCGAGGGGGCGAGTAGAGCGGTGGGTACGGGTGTTGCTCTACGGAGACAAGCCTGGCTCCGCCTGTGTCATTTTGCGGAGGCCTTCAAGTCTTCCTTTGCCGACGCTCCCTTTGATGGGTCCTCTTTGTTCGGACCCAAGGTAAAGGACACCTTGACCTGCTGTGAGCAAGAGGGCAAAACTTTGACTGCCGTAGGAGCACGGTTTTCCTCTCCCTTTCAGCCTTATCCCAAGGCTAAAAGAGGAGGGAAAATGTGGTTCCGTAAATCTCAGAAGAATTACCCCTCACAGCAGGACGATCCTCCCTCTAGAGGCAGAGGAGGGGGAAATTTTTCCGGAAGACGCCGCCCCAGAGGCGGCAGAGGCCCCTGCAACACTGGAGACCGCGAGTCCTTTCGTGGCTCTTCAACCTCTCAGCATCCCTGAAGGATTGCCCAACTGTGCAGCTCCGGAGCCAGTCGGGGGTCGTTTTTCGAGGCACCTAAAGGCCTGGGAGAGTATCACTCAGGACCAATGGGTGCTCCGAATCATCGCCGGAGGTTACGTCATCCCCTTTTCACACCCCCCCCTCCATCCAGGAAAATCCCGGACCCCCCACCCAGTCAACAGGATATGGCAGCCGTCGAAGTTTCAAAGCTGCTTCAAAAAGGAGTCATCCAACCGGTCCCCGTAGACCAGACCGGATTAGGGACTTACTCAAAATTCTTTTTAGTGCCAAAAAAGACCGGGGACTTGAGGCCCATTTTGGATCTCAGCAACCTGAATTGATCAGTCAAGAAGTCCAAGTTCCGGATGGTCACCTTACAATCCAATTCTTAGCTTCCCTATTCAATCGAGGTTCTTCAGTCTCTACCATTAAAGTTCAATTAGCAGCTATTTCTAATTTTCATGCAAGCATAGACCCACCTTTGATGAGCAATAAGTTGTGCAAAGCCTTCATGAAAGGTGCTGGGCTGCTACGTCCTCCAGTTTCTCATCCTGCTCCACCATGGGATCTCAATTTCATATTGGGTGCCTTAACCTCTTCCCCCTTCGAACCGGCAGCAACTTCTGACTTGAAATTTCTTTCCTGGAAGACCGCTTTTTTGATGGCTATTACATCAGCCAGAAGAGTCTCGGAACTCCAAGCCCTATGTGTCAACCTGCCGTACCTGGTTTTTCACAAGGATAGAGTATCCCTTAGGCCTAATCCATCTTTTGTTCCCAAAGTTTGTTCGAGTTTCTGTCTTCAACAGTCTTTAGAACTTCCAGTTTTCTTCCCCAATTACTCAGACAGAGCAGAATATATCTTCCATTCATTGGATGTCCACAGACAATTGCGTTTCTACTTGGATAGGACGCAACAAACACAGAAAACAGATCAGTTGTTTGTGTCTTTTTCAGACAATAAATTGGGCAAAGCCATCACGAAGGTCACTATTGCCAAGTGGATCAGAGACTGTATCAGTCATATTTATTGTCTTTCTAATAGAGAGCTTACAACTACAGTGAAAGCTCATTCTACCAGGGCTATGGCTACTTCAACAGCATTTCATGCTAAGCTTGCCATTAGTGACATTTGTGCTGCAGCTACCTGGTCCTCTCTTCACACCTTTATTTCTCATTACAAATTGGATGTGGCATCTCGGGGGCGAGCTTCCTTCGGTTCCACAGTTCTCAGGAGTGTTTTCCAGTGAGCCACCCAGGAATCAGGTGCTAGGGACGCTGTCCCATCAGTACAGAATGTAGGCGAGATAGGATCACATAACATCTTTTAGTTATGTACTTACCATAACTTTAGATGTTTGGGATCCATCTCGCCTACATTCCTAATACCCACCCTCCTGCCCCCTGCCTTGGAGATCAGAAGAGACCGGACGGTTCGAGTTTGACCGTTTCATCTTGAAACATCTGGCAATGTTATATCAACAGTGCATGTGTGGGTGCATGTGTGCGGACAAACAAGATCTCGGGAATTGGTGGTGGTGCATCCTGGGATATAGAATAGCTCAGCCAATTAGAGACTTCGCTCTATTGCATAGAGTGCCGAGTCGGAGCCGAGGATCGGCTCCGAACCCATCAGTACAGAATGTAGGCGAGATGGATCCCAAACATCTAAAGTTATGGTAAGTACATAACTAAAAGTTAAGTGGGTTCAAATGCTGCTAAGTTAGTAGATTACATAACCTCTTACTTTCAACTAAATATACTTTAATAGTCAAGAATGATAGGTTTATGTCTCAGAAATTTTTGCTTTTGGAAAATAATTTACATATTACATTTTTGGTAGACTTTGTGAATGTCTCTATATCTAAATATGATAATTATATGTAACACAATACACTTTTCTAAGTGGAATAAATGGCACACCATCTAGAGTCATGGCTACTTATGGCTATGATGAATGAAAATCTCCCCCTTCTCTGATCTCAGTCATATATTAATGTATCAGACAGACCAACAGAAACAAAAAAAAATAGATACCAAAAAGACCACAATTCAGTAAGTGCTGGAAATATCCTAAGACAAGGAGCCTCCAAAAACTCTCTTCTCAGTACTAACACATTTCCACATTAGAAACAGCAGTTCCATATGACTTCCTTTCAGAATTCTGTAGACTACTATCTATTCCCCTTCCCACATTTATCCCAGCAATAGTAGACCTCCCATGCTATCTACCCTTCAACATCAATATTTCAAAAAATGCAAGTCTCCAAAAATTTTAAATTCATTGATCATGTTTGTAAATATTTGTCTTAATTTCCTATGGTTGATGCCCATGTTTCATTCAACTTACTCAAATCTTTAAATACCACTCAACAAAGCCCCTCCTTCTTGTACCTGTCAAATTCTCAGATTTTCAGACATACATAAAAAAGCTTTTGTATGTTAAATTCCCAAAATTTTCCACCAAACTCTGCATGTTATTTTAGATTCACCTCTATATCCCCAGTACTAAGAAAGATCATAGAAAATGTAAATTTTGCATATGCCTCAATACCTATCAAAATACTGCATACTTTATCCAGTCACCATCATGGATTCTGGATAAAAAGAAGCACAATGATAGCCATATGTTCTTTAACCAATGGAATCTTAGAAAGGAAGAACATTGCTAAGGGCCATCAAGACCTTATTGAATTTCCTTATCCATTTCAAATTTCATCCCGGCACCATCCTCCAGCAAAAGATTACTTTTATCAAAGCAAATTCACTAACTCTGTTACAGTCCTGTTCTTACAAAGAGACCCACAAGTATCTGTTCTTGACCCAGGGCTGTTCCATTTCTTTATCAGCCATCCTCCCTGACCTACAATATATCAGACTAATTCTTTATGCCAATGGTATCATCACCATCTACTTTTCTTCACCTGTCCAGCCCAAAAGCAATATCTAACCAGAAACTGACTTCAAAAAACTTTTTACCTGGTTTCTTAATAACATCCCACTACTCAACAAGAATGAAAACAAGTCCATGATCTTTTTAAAACAAATTACCTCCCAATGGAGATTCTTTAAAAAAGCTGATAACAATACCTGATAAATAATTAAAGCGGCATGCTGCTTATCATGAAACTTGTAAGGCATAAGACAGCTGTGATTACAAAATAAATGGTCCAGTCATAAAAAAATGATATGATCATTAAAAGTCCAGGTACAATGGTAGACAGCAATTTAACCTTTCAGGTATGTGTTCTAAGATGACAGTAAAAATATACTCTTGTTTAACACAAAAAAAAAATCACATCAAAGTATATGCCGAAAACATAACATTTGTTATAAAATTTAGAACATAAAGTAGGTGATACCTTGAACTATGCCTTCTTGAGTTGCAAACCATACTACAAAGTGTGTGAGGTTAAACGGGTAGTAATAATTAAAAAAAGACTGAGTTGTTATCAGCTGGAAAATTTTAGATGAATCCAGAAATACCCTGAAAAAATATAACTTTTATAGTGACAAGCACTGAAAAAGGCCAATGGAATTGTAGCTACTAAACTAAGAAAAGCACAATATGCAGGTTATCTAGTTTTAAAGGACATGTCTGGTCACTCCCAATAGATCACTTGGCTACTTTATACATTAATGACACCAGTGCTACATTTTGTAGCCTTAAAACAAGCTACCTGAAACAACTTAAAAAGGTACAGCAGTTGTTTAGCAGAAAACATTACAGAGTTTTAAAATTTTGAAATATTCAGAAAGGCTTCAGGAGCTGTCAGTACAGTCCTCCACTGTCCGACTTTTTAGATGCACCCTTTGCTTGGTCTATAGAGCAATGTCAGATGTGGTTCCTTTTGAAAGTCTGGTCCTGTAAGGAACCTTTAAGGGAAAATAAGACTGGGCTTCTGCTGAAAAGGGGATCTAGCCAATCAGATCATCCCAGTAAATAACTAAATAAACACTATAACAAACATAAGAAATTTGCGTCAATTAACATTACCATACATCTTCCAAAACTGTGGACTATGCTTCTTGTTATTATTAGGAAGACGTCAGCCATTAAGTTCACTCTTTAAATCAATATATGCATCATTGTGTACATCTGTATATGTGTGGATGTGTGCGTGCACATACATGCATCTGTATGGCAATGACACTTCTTGAATGCTGAAAGGTCCTGAGTTTTAAAATCAAACAAACCTTTCTATATTACTCCTTTGACATTGATGTTTCCTAGAGTGCTCCATCTCAAAAATAGTGATGATCTACTTTTAGCTTTTGTCTGTGCACTGTCTAGAAAAGTTAGGAGAGAAATCAACACATTTTCTGCTGTTTTATTTGTACCACATTTATTTTTTCTCTTTTAACTATTAGTCTAGTACATTCTGCTACCTTATCTTTATTTTTGGATCAGCTGCTTATCCTACATACAATAGGATGAAGAACACAACAGGGATAACTTTCAGTCTGGACTAGGAATTCATTTAATGGTCTGTCAAGCTCCTTTGTACCAGAATTCACATCTTAGCTGTCAAGTAATTATTTTCATGTGAAGTTTCATCATTCAAAACATATAGCCTAAAGGTGTCCTTTGCAGGTTCACGTCAATATGGATTTTTACTTTACATTACATTTATTTAATGGCTGGAGACAACAAGCCTACCGACCGCTGGCACACTATGGGCACCAGTTCTGTTTACTGTTGTTCTCAATGGCCTTGGCCTTTCAGCTCTGTATGGAAATGTGCTTCATCATTTCTATAGGGATAAAGTCTAAAGTAGCCTGGCACAAGCTTCTGAAATGTCTGTTAGTTGTTTTAAAATAATATATTTTACATTAACATATTAAAAGAGGACCTACAGGTTTAAGACCAACTTGGAAAGCAATCAGACTGGATTATTCCATATTTACCCTATTGAATACCCTTGCTTTTAATTATTTTAATTTCTTAAAGGTCTTTATGTTACCTAAATGATCATAGGATCAAAGAATTATAGGAAGGAATTGTGTGAACATTTGTATATATGGCATGAATATGTAATTATATAAGTACTTGGTCTCCCATGTTGCCCTGGTGATGTTGGCAAATAATGGGCTATGAGCAGACCCAAAGTTACTAGGCTAATGGCCCTAGGGCCCTTACAAGTCTAGCCAAGTTCTTACCCATATTTCCACAATCAGCACCTATTTTCCCTGTCCTAGAGAGACATAGGTGGTAGCCCCCAGGGTGAATTTATGGTCAACCATCCAATTGTCCAGATTGCGTTTGAAGAGGGCCAATGAAGTGGTCTGTTTGACATGAAGTGGGAGTCTGTTTCAAAGGTGTAGTAACCTCTGGGAGTCAAATCTATCCATCCAGCAGGTTTTATTAATGTCACATACCAGGTTAAGGTCTTTAGAGCGAGTAACTCGTATACCATTTGACTTTCGGACTTTTGGATATGAAGCCTTTCCAGTAACGCAGGGTCAGAGACTGACTTATATGCAAGGCAGAGATCACCTCTGAGTAGTCTATATGAAACAGAATAAAGTGACAGTGATTTCAAATGATCCCCATAGGACAGATTGTGAAGACCTTGAATTTTCCTTGTGAGGAACCTTTGTGGTTTCTCCAATTGCTGCAGGTGCTTAGAAAGGTACATACCAAAAGGGGCATTGTACTCAATTATTGGCCTGATGAGGGAAGAGTACAGGGAGGTTATAACTTATTTTTTTTCTGGAGGCAATGCCCTTACTTATGAGATGAGCAATATAGAATGCCCTTCTAACCACTGTGGAGACATGGTGGTCAAAGATAAGGTTGCTGTCAACCTGTGTGCCCAGATCTCTTACCACTGAACTCATACTTAAGCTGTTGCTATTGATGTGGTAGTTAGCAGGAACATTGCTTTTACCGAAAGGAATGATAATACATTTTTTTTGCATTCAGCTTAAAGCCATGACTTTGGCAACAATCATTTGTTTGTATAAGACCCTCTTGTAGAATGTTGACATCATTTGGAGATTCTATGACCACTCCCAGTTTGCAGTCATAGGCAAACTTTGTCAGCCACAGACGTTTAGTTTTTGCTTGTACTTCGGAGAAATACCTTCCAAATAGTAGAGGTCTCAGGACTGATCCCTGGGAACACCACTGGTTACAGGTCTGCTGCTAGAGGTGGATTCCCCTATTTTGACTATATGAGTTCAATCAGTGAGCCAGTTAGCGACCCATCTAATGAAATAAGGGTTCATGCCTAGTTGGGTGAGTTTGTCAATGATGCCTGAGTGGGCGATAGTGTCAGATGCCTTGGCTAAGTCCATGTAAGCTCTATGCACAGACTTCCCCTCATTCAGACTCTTGGTGACTGTTTTGAAGAAGTCCACCAGGTTTAACAGGCATGATCTCCCTTTGACAAATCCAAACTGATAGGGTCAAGTGTTTACTATCTGTATATTTGTTGATAAGGTCCATGATGATTCAATCCATTGCCTTGAAAATAAGGCTAGTCAGGCTAATAGGTCTATAGTTCCCAGGGTCAGTGGAAGCACCACCTTTGAGCAAGGGAATTATGGTGGCTGTTTTCATTCAGCTTGTACGAAGCTGGTGCTTAGACTATGATTGAAAATAGCACCCAATGGTGTTGCTAATTCATGTTGCAGCCCATGCAGGATGCAGCCTAGGATGTTATCCAGTCCTATAGATGCTGTGTTTTTGGCCTTAGGGAGGGCATTTATGAACTGCTCTTTAGAGATACGAGTTAGGAGACAGGTGGTAGGGATGTCATGAAGTACGTGTGGTGGGGACAGGGAAGTGAAGTGTTCACACCAGCAGGTTAGCTATGCCCACATGCTGTGTATATGTGATATCATTAACTATCAGTTCTGCATAAATCTGGGCCTTTCCCTTTAGGTTACAGCTATAACTATAGAATGCCTTGTGGCTGTCCTTTGTTGAGGAAGCTAATTTGGATTCAGAGTTTGCTTTGGAGGACTTCACAAGAAGTTTTATTTGCTTGTTTTAACTGAGGAGAGAGTGTTTCCAGTTTAGGAGGGCACAATTCCTCTTACTCTTAGACAGCAATATTTCCTCTTATTGTAAAGCTTGTTAATGGCACTTGTCCACCAGGCAGGTTTGCTCTTCCTTGAGGAGCTTGTTTTGGTCCTATCAGGTACGGCCAAGTCAATGCAGTTATACAGGTGTTTATATAAAGCATTGGTGTAGAGCTTGGCATAGTTGTCAGTTCCATCTGAGGGAGGAGGTACAGTGAAGCTATTTATACCATCATGTAAGAGGTTATAGTCTGCTTTAGAGGTTTTTTATTTAGTTGCTGCTGGGAGGGTGGGTTAGATGTGATATTTACTTTGAATGAGAGCAATATGTGGTCAGATCTCACCAGGGAGGACCTCATAGTGGGGGTTCTACAGCGGTTCCCCATAATAGTAAACACCAAATCCAGGATGTTGGCACCCATTTTTGGGGTGTCAACCAGCTGGCCCAGGGCATTGGAGTTAACAAAGTCAAAGAACCTTTGAGCAAATGAGTTTGACCACGAGTAATTTACCCAGTCAGTGGTTGGGTAGTTAAAGTTGCCCAAAACCATGGTGCAGATAGACTAAAGTAGAGTCAAATAGGCAGAGTTGGTGCCCTGATTCATGGAAGAGGTTCTGTAGCTGGCAATGACTTGAATAGATGTCCTACCAGCAGTTAATTGCACCTGAAGTGTGTCCAGGGAGTCATACTGTTTAACCAGTCTGGAGGTGTATTTATCTTTAATGAACATTGATTCACCGCCTCCTTTAGTTTTTACACTTTCAGTTTGAGGCCTGAACGTGTGGAAGGAGGTGAAACCCAGTATGACTGGGGTGCTCTCCACAGCCTTAAACCAGGTCTCTATGACTGCATAAATGTCTGTGTCTTCCAAAGTGAGGACAGCATCCAGTGAGTGCAGTTTCATGTTGAGACTCCTAGCGTTTAGCAGCATAACCTTGAGGTTGGTATTAGATGAACTTTTTACATTGGGAATTTTGTTCTTGAGACACTGCCTAAAAAGGCACTATGGGGGTGGCAAGAGCCTTAGCCAGTAGCTAAAAACCCAAGTGAGACAGATAAAGACCATCTCTGGCAAAGCATCAAGATTTGTCGATCATGTCATCCCAGGCTGACCGATAGCGGATTCCCAGAGAACGACACCAGAAGCTAAGTTAATTATTGAAGTCAATCATTTTCTGTTTGTATTGAGACATCATCCTAGGTGAAGGTAAAATGCTGCTTAAGGCTAGGGACATACCTGCCTGAGACACATAGTCCGAGAACTCAGTCATGTCTCTCTTCATAAAGTCCAGACAGGTACATCTCAAGTCATTCACACCAACATGGACTATGACAGAGTCATAACAGTACCCATTGTTGAGAGACTTGAGTGCATGTGTGATATGGCATATCCGTGGCACCTGACAGACAGCTGACCATGACCTTTTCTTATCCAGCCTGGTGAGAGGGACAGCAGTGTGTCTCACGATGGAATCACCTATGACTAATGTTTGATTTTGTGTTTTGCCTTAAAGGGTTGACAGGTGAGACACTAGTGTGTAAGGTATTATGTGTAATGTGTTCTGCAGAGGAGGTATTATGTGTAGTGTGCTTGTGTTTGTGTTTGGGTGGTCTCTGGTGTTTAGGTATGTTTCTGGTGAGAACCTCCACATATGTAAGTATGTGTGATATGGGTTTGGGTGGAGTAGGAGGTGAGATGTGCATGCTGCCAACTCACTCATTGTCATATTTACTGACTGATGTGTGAAAGAGCATAGATTTAAGGTTCTTAATATAATTGCATCTCTCACATGTTGTGTTTGTGTGGACTAGGAGTAGAGGGTTGTCAGTGAACATGAGGCAGTTGCTACACTGCCTCAGGATGTCCATGTTGACCAAGCTGGCTGGAGAATCTGTGGGAAACTGTCTTTCCATAGTGATAGGTAAATTTATATGATCAGGAAAAGAAGTCACACTTAGGAGTGGCTAGTGGGTGAGAGGTGTGTTGGTACCTCTGAGGCTATGATTAGTGTTTTACCTGATAGTAGAGCAGGACAGCGAGAAACCTCGGGAGGACAGCAAGGAAAATGCTAAGGGAAAATTTAACAAACAAAATGTTTGTGTCTGCAACCACCAACAGTAACCACCATTACGTGGCAATGCATGTTGGAGCTCTACACACAAACAAGTGCAAATGCAGGGATTAAATAAAACAAGAAAATACCCTTTTTAACTCAAACTAGCCAATAAGAATGCTATCTCTGAGCTCTAGTCCAATCACCCTTGATTAGATGGGACCTTGACAGCACTCTCCTCACACAAGGGTGCAGAAGGGCCTTCACCAATAAAGGTGGCTTGAAGTTGATGCTCAGATGTTCCAAAACAGACCCAGAAATAGCAAACTTGGAACTGGGCAGTGCTACAGTTGAAATGGTACAGTGTATAGTAAAATGCGACCAAAAAATAGTTCAGACAATTCAAACAGACAGTGGAATGTAAGTAAAAATTAAAAGTTCAGTATTAGAGCAAAAACAGGCATTTATAGTTAGCTGGAACCAACGGATGCCTCAGATATTTCAGTATTTCAGTGAAGAGCTGGTTTTAGTGCTCAAGTGATACCAAACAGTTTAGATTCAGCGAGTCTGGATCTAGCCTCTGCTGTAAAATGCAGAAGTACTAGAAATTCAAAGTGCATAAAATCACAGTCACAACAGCAGAAGGCAGTTTAAATAATGTAACAATTCACCAGCAATTCCCAGCATAGAAGGGAGTAGGCCACGCTCTCCCATCGCAAGAGTCTAGACCACAATCCCTACGTCACTCGATGGGTTGCCAACTGGCTTACTGACAGAACTCACACTGTAAAAGTAGCCGACTCAAAATCCAGCTCCAGACAAGTGACAAGTGGAGTACTTCAGGGTTCAGCCCTGGGACTGCTCTTGTTTGGCATCTTTTTCTCTGAAGTACAGGTCAGCATTAAGGGACTCTGGCTAAAAAAGTTCGCAGATGACTGCAAACTGGAAGCCATTATTGAATCCCCAAATGATGTAGATATTCTACAAAAGGGCCTTACAGAAACAGATGCTTGATGTCAGAGCCATGGGCTCAAGCTAAATGCTAAGAAATGTATAGTTAACCCCTTTGGGAAAAAACATGTACCCATGAATTACCACATAAGTGACAGTACACTAAACACCAGAAGTGTGAAAAGGGACTTAGGGACACAGGTGGACAATGGACTCACCTTCCATAACCACATCACCACAATAGTCAGGAAATCCTTCTATGTAGCACACCTCATCACTAAGGGCCTTTCATCCAGAAAAAAGGAGGTCATTGTCCCACTGTACTCATCCCTCATTAGACCCATTATAGAGTACAATGCCCCATTTGGTATGTACCTCACAAGACATCTGCAACAACTGGAAAGGCCACAGAAATACCTCACTAAATGAATCACAGGCCTAAAGCAGATGCCCTATGCTGACCGTCTAAAAAACTCCAGCTATACTCTATCGCATATCGCCTATTCAGAGGCGATATCTGCTTAACATGCAAGGCCATGTCTAACCCAGGGCTGTTGGAAGAAATCCCAATCCCTCAGAGCCACACACTCCAGGGATCTAAACCTGGTCATCACAATGAATAAAACATGCTGGGGGGATAGGTTCCTGACCCAGAGACTCCCCATACTCTGGAATAGACTGCCCATACATGTCAAGCTGAGCGCCTCTTTGGCCCTTTTCAAAAGGAACCTTGATGATTAGATGGGAGATAGGAAATTCATGTAAATGATAAACTGGCTCAGCTCCTCAGACACTGCAAACTTTAATAGACCAAGAGAACGAAAAAACACATAATATTCCTGTACATGTAAACAGATAACTTAGTGCTTTCACCCACATACATAGTCAGACATCATCAGAGTAAAAGAGTCCTACATCTTTGTTGCATTTAAAGCTATTAGTTACAGACACACCCCTCTAAGCAACCAACCCCAAGCAAACAGCAATTTGTAAATTAAAGTCACAGTAAAACATTACTCCTATGCTTGTTTGAAAGCACAGTTACTTACTACTAGAAAAAATGTTGTTCAACTTAAAACACGAACATTTTAAAAAAATCTACATGTTAAACATGTTTGTATAAAAGTAGTAAATAAAAATAATAAATAAAAAAATCATAATGTAATACTTAACATTCTTCAAACAAATGTAGATTTGTACTTTAAAATGCTAGAAACTGAAATGTGATCATTAATGCCTGGAGGTCTAGCTGCATCCAGCCTCAACTGCCAGATGCACTCCCTCATCTCAAGTAAAACATTTAAGTCACCTCCTTTGTAATTAAATGGAATTCTGTCTATAACAAAAAACAGAAATCTCTTAAAATTAGGGCAACTCAGACTGTGCATATACAAGGCATTGTTAGTTCTTTTGTTCCTGATATCTCTTAAGTGTTCCAGGATTCTGAGCCTTAACTTTCTTGTTGTTTTCCCAACACAGAAAGTAGAACAGCTCAAACATGTAGCAATGTACACTACCATCTTAGTATTACAGTTACAGAATCCAGGACACCTGATAGTTTTATAGAAGCCTTGAACTGCCACATAAGGGCCATTATTAATAAACTTACATGTACGGCAAACTCCGCATTTACTTATTTTGGAGCTCCTATATGTCTCAATATTAGGATGTTAAGTTGTCAATCTCGCCTTCATTCTTGCTTGATGGGTTCGGAGCCGATCCCTCGGCTCCGACTCGGCACTTGCTAAGCTCGAAAGTCACTTTTACCAGCTCGAGGCAGCCCCATATCCCATGATGCAAGGCGGTAAGTACCCAGATCTCGTTTGCCGCTTCGCTTATGAGGTCCTCCTTTTACCAGCTCCTGGTAAGTGATTTGCTAATTCGCTATTTTAGCCCCTTTTAACTTAAAAACCCTTTATTGTTAGTTTTTACTTAGTTTTAAACTTTTTCTGACAGAAATTTGTCTGTCTCTCCTTATTTTTTTAGTCAGACTTTTTCCCATCCCACCCCCCCCCCCCCCCCGTTAGGGTGTGTTTTTTTAGTTATACCTTTGGGTATATTTAATTTAATTCTTTGACTGGTGTGTGTGTCTGTTTGCACCATGTCAAAAGAAAGGGTCTCAGGCTTTAAGAAGTGTGACTCGTGCTGTCAGAAAATGTCTCTGACAGACGGTCACACTTCTTGCCTGTACTGCCTGGGGCCTCTTCACCTGCAGGACTCCTGTGCTATTTGTTATTCTTTCAGCCAGAGAGTCCTGCAGGAAAGAAGAAATAAGTTGATACTGAGGGGCCTTCTTAAGCCGGAGGGCTCTCCGGCTAAGTCAGCTCCATCCAAGACTACCAAGTCTTCCAAGGCCCAGGCTTCTGTGTCAAAGCCTGCGGCCTCGGCTCCGACTCGTTCTGAGTCAAGATCGGCTCCGGCTGGAGCCGATTCTGGCTTAACTAAGCCTTCGGCACCGATGGCTATCGGTGCCGAATCTGCATCGACCACTTCGGTGTCGGCTCCGATCGGTTCCGGCCACCATGTGGCTCAGGCATCGGTGTCGGCTCCGATCGGCTCTGACACCGTTACTTTTGTGGCTGTATCGGCTCCGGCTGGAGCCGATGCATCGAGGTTACCTGTCGGCTCTGATAAGTTGTCGGCTCCGACAGGTTCAGTAGTTTCATCGGTTCCGATGGCTCCTTCGAGGAAGAGGTCTAGGTCTCCTTCCTTGGAGCCGATACTTTCGGCTCCGGCTTCACCTGTCCTCTCGGAACGGAGCCATCGGAGCCGATCTTCAAGGTCATCCAGGCTTTCTGACCATGACTTAGAGAGTGGTCAGTAGATTACTTAAGTCACAGGCACTGGCCCAAATGTTACATAGTCCGTCTCAACAGACGACTATTGGTCCACACCCCGTTGCAGTTCCTCCTTCAACTCTACCCCAGAGCTTGGAGTTGGAGTCTTCGGAATGGTTACTGCTACGGTTGAGGGACGGATACCCCTTCTGTTCCTTCAGCCTCTACTCTTATCTCCTCTTGAGACCTTCCTTAGAGGGATTCGTGGCCGGGCTTCCAGGGTCTCCTCCGAGGGGTGAGTGGCATCGGACCCTTGTCCAACCCGCTCTTCCCTTGGAGCCTCGGCCTTGGTGAGCTCGGCTCCGACATCTGCCTCGGAGACTTCCCTTCGGTGGTCCCTGGAGTTCCTAGCTCTTCGAACGGGTTCTCTCGGACCTGCCTGGGAGGGAGCATTCGAGGTGATGAAGAGTGTGCTGGCCACTGGTATCAGCCAGCAGTCTGTTCCCTTAGCTCCTCCCTCTATAGTGCCTGTTGACATCTCTGCCACTTCTCTTGCTACAGGACCCAGAGATCCTCCGCCTCAGGTTTCCCCATTGGGAATTTCCCCCTCTTCCGCGGATTCTCCTGATGTTTCGGGAGATCCTCCTAGGAAGAGGACTTGTAAGAGGAAACATGTAGACTCCCCCGAGTCTATCACTTCAGATACTGACTTTGATGAGTCAGAGGGATCCCCCTCTGAGGATGTCTCCTTCTCAGACATCCTAGAACTCCTTAGACAGAGGGGAAACTGGCCCACCAATAATCCCTCTGAGGATGAGTCAGTATACCTAGAGGCGTTTGGATCTCGGCCCTCCACCTCCTGGGTGTCTCCGCCCCTCGACACCCTTATGCAGGTTATAGCCCGAAAGGCGTGGGCTGCTCCTGACTCTGTAGAGCCAGTCCCTAGGAGGCCTTCAAACTTTATCACTGCCCGTGTGACAAGCAATTCCTCACTAAGGGTGTCCCGCTGATGCCATGGTGGTGGCTGCTGCCACCAAGAAGGAACTTGCAGATCCTTCCGCACCCGTCCATCCTCCTAACAAGGATACTAGGACCATGGATAGGTACGGTAAGTGGATGTTTTCCTCAGAGACCTTTGCTATGCGATCGCTGAATTACCTATGTCACTTCACCAGACTCCAAAGGGATATCCTTAAGGAGCTAGGTGATGTTGTTCAGGATCCTACAGCTGCAGGAGCTCAGGAAAAAATTGCTTCGCAGCTAGGAACCCTTAATTCCATTGCAAACTCCTCCATACGGCTAATATCATATGCTGCTGATGGAGCGAGTAGGGCCGCAGGTACAGGTGTGGCTCTTAGACGCCAAGCCTGGATGCGGCTATGTGACTTTGCAGATCCCTTTAAGGCGTCCTTCACAAATTCTCCCTTTGATGGGTCAGCTTTGTTTGGCCCTCAAGTGAAGGAAACTTTGACCAAGTGTGAGCAGGACAGCAAGACTCTTTCTGCCGTAGGAGTCCGTTTTTCCACCCCTTCTAGACCTTACCCCAAAGGACAGAAAGGTGGCAAAATGTGGTTCCGCAAATCCCAAGGAGTCACGCCGGATTCACGTGGTCAGTTTACCCCTAGAGGCAGAGGGGGTAACAACAACAGACGCTGCTCTAGAGGCAGAGGGGGTCCAAAAAACCAGGGAAACAGAGAGCCTCTCTCTGACAAGCCCTTTCAGCATCCCTGAGATGTTGCCCGGCTGTCCCTCCTTGGAGGCAGTCGGGGGAAGATTATCACTGTACCCAGAAGCCTGGCATTCCCTCACTCAAGACAGATGGGTACAGTCGATCATATCCAAGGGTTACATAATTCCTTTCGAGGAAAGTCCTTTCCCCTCAAATTCCCTTCCAGATGTACCACCCAGTCTAAGGGAAACTGCAGAGTTAGAAGTCTCAAAACTACTGCAAAAAAGAGCCATTCAGCCAGTTACAACAGACCATTCAGAGCCCGGAATCTACTCAAGGTTCTTTTTGGTCCCCAAAAAGACGGGAGACTGGAGACCAATATTGGATCTCAGCAGACTCAACAAGTCTGTGAGGAAGACAAGATTCGAATGGTCACTCTTCAGTCAATTCTGCCCTTCTTACAGAAGGACAACTGGATGTGCTCAATAGATCTTCAGGATGCGTACTATCACATCAAAATTCACAGACGCTCCAGGAGATTTCTCCGCTCGGCTGGGGTCCAGTCATTTCCAGTTCAGAGCCCTGCCCTTTGGTCTCACTACAGCCCCCAGAGTGTTCACCAAATGCATGGCAGTGGTCACGGCTCACCTGAGACGTCAAGGATTCCAGGTGTTTCCGTATCTCGACGACTGGCTCCTGTCAGCCACCACCAGGCATCAGCTTATTCAAGCCAGGGATTACATAATAAATCTTTGTTCTCATTTGGGCATCTCGATCAACTTCGAAAAGTCATCCTTATCGCCCTGCCAGTCTATTACTTTCATAGGCGCAAACTTAAACACTGTTCGGATGTCAGCTACCTTTACAGATCAAAGAGTTTCAGACATTCAGAGTCATGTCAGGATCATTCTAGCCAACAAGAAAGTACAGGCCAGAATGGTTCTAAAGGTATTAGGCCTCATGGCTGTGGCCATTACTCTTCTTCCCCTGGCTCGCTTCTACATGCGCCTTCTTCAGTGGATGCTGTTCACACAGTGGTCGTACCAACAACTTCCAATGCGTCACCAGATTCTGGTGACACAGACTTGCAAAGATCATCTTGCTTGGTGGATCACATCTCCTCAGGTTCACCAAGGCAGACACTTTGTACCCCCATCCCGATAGCCACTGTCACCACGGATGCCTCCCTGATCGGGTGGGGGGGTCATTATCAGGGCAGGATGGTTCATGGACGTGGCAGCCGTTCGAGTACCATCTGCACATAAATGTCCTGGAGATGAGAGCAGTGCTTTTAACGTTGCAAGCCCTCAACGACTTTCTTCCCGTAGGGACAATTGCAGTCCACACAGACAACATGTCTGTAGTTTGGTATATCAACAAACAGGGTGGAACCAAGTCCTACCCCTTGTGTCGAGAAGCGCTCAGACTATGGCAATGGGCGATCTCCTCTCATCGGTTTCTGGTAGCAACGCATATCCCTGGGAAAACCAACATTGTAGCGGACAGATTGAGCAGAGCTATTCTCATGCCTCACGAGTGGTCTCTCAAGCAATCTATAGTGGAAGAGATATTTCTGGAATGGGGTCGTCCATGTTGCGATCTTTTTGCTACTCCCCAAAACAGCAAATGCCCAGACTTCTTCTGTCTCTTCCCTCTACCACGCCATCCCCCCAGAGATGCTCTGACCCAGGATTGGCCCCAGGGACTTCTTTATGCCTTCCCTCCATTTCCTCTGATCCCTCAAGTTATCCAGAAAGCTACCGTTTTGAGAGCCAAATTGATTCTCATTGCGCCTTACTGGCCTCGACAAGTTTGGTTCCCGTTCCTCCATCGTCACCTTTTGGTGCAGCCGTGGCATCTGGACCCAGTGCCAGATCTTCTGATTCACCAATCCGGTCAGCTGCACCGGTCTATCCCTTCTCTCAACCTCACAGCATGGTTGCTCCACTTCCTTCCTTAGCCAGGCTTCCTTTGATCTCTAACCCAGTTAGAGACATCATAGTAGCTTCTTTAAAATCCTCTACCAGGAGGATTTATGCAAGCAAATGGAAACGTTTCTCTTATTGGGCTAAGGCCAAGAATATTGATCCTTTCACTGCCCCTGTTCAGGCAGTCCTGGACTTCTTAGCAGAGATTTTTCATGCAGGCTCCTCTTCTTCCACAGTCAGAGTTCAATTGGCTGCTATCTCCAACTTTCATGTCGGGGTCGCAGATCATAATATTATGTCCCATAGGCTCTGCAGGGCCTTCTTGAGAGGAATTTTCCTACTAAAGCCTCCAATCAGGATTCCTCCTCCTCAGTGGGATCTAAATTTAGTGCTGACATCCTTGATTCTTCCCCCCTTCGAGCCAGCTGTTTCTTGTTCCCTGAAATTTCTTTCTTGGAAAACTTTATTCCTAGTGGCTATTACATCAGCCAGGAGGGTGTCTGAACTTCATGCTCTATCGGTTCGACCCCCCTATTTGGTTTTTCACAAAGACAGAGTATCTTTGAGAACCAATCCGACCTTTTTGCCTAAGGTCGCTTCAAAGACCAATTTGAATCAATCCATTGATCTCCCTGTATTTTTCCCAAACTACTCAGACAGAGCCGAACAAAAACTACATTATCTTGATGTCCACCGTCAACTCAGATATTATTTGGACAGAACAAAAAAATTTAGAAAATCTGATCAACTTTTTGTTTCCTATGCGGATAATAAGAAAGGCCTTCCTGTTTCTAAAGTGACCTTGTCCAGATGGCTTTCTTCGGTCATCTCTGAAATTTATCTGCTCAGGGGAAAACAGCTGTGCTCAAAACCTAAAGCACATTCAACTAGGAGCTTAGCTACTTCTACAGCCTTTCAAGCTAGACTTCCTTTAGACACTATTTGTGCAGCGGACACTTGGGCCACTCCTCACACTTTTGTTTCCCATTACAAATTGGATTTGGCCTCCAGGGACAGAGCCAGTTTTGGCTCTACAGTCCTCAAGAGTCTGTTCCATTGAGCCACCCAGGATAGAGGTGCTAGGGACGCGGTCCCATCAAGCAAGAATGAAGGCGAGATTGACAACTTAACATTAAGAAGTTATGTACCTACCATAACGTTCCATGTTAGTTGTCTTCTCTCGCCTTCTTTCTTGCGACCCTCCCTCCTTCCCCCAGGCCTGGACAGACCTTGTTATAAGAAATTATTATGCTGAAGACCTTCAGACCTGGTCCTTCTTCCATCCTGTAAGTTTTCTTTCTTCCTTTTGGAAGTGTTTTATGGTTGGTGCTATTGCCCTTTGTCATCAAACGAGATCTGGGTACTTACCGCCTTGCATCATGGGATATGGGGCTGCCTCGAGCTGGTAAAAGTGACTCTCGAGCTTAGCAAGTGCCGAGTCGGAGCCGAGGGATCGGCTCCGAACCCATCAAGCAAGAAAGAAGGCGAGAGAAGACAACTAACATGGAACGTTATGGTAGGTACATAACTTCTTATTCAGCTTCCATCAGTTCTTTAAGGTTCCTACCCCTACTTGTATATGCACAGTCTGAGTTGCCCTAATTTTAAGAATATTGTGAATATTGTGACAGATACATCTGAGAAAAAGGGAACAACTGGCTTTAAGCATAGTGACCAGTGCGACAGAAAAATGCCTAATGTGGATAACCACATGTCTTGTGTCTATTGTCTTGGGTTGCCACACCTGTCTGTGAAACCCCCTTGTGAGGTATGTAAGGGCTTTAGCTCCTGCACATTGGCTGAATGGAAAAACAAACTGATGCTTAAAGGTCTCCTGAAATCTCCTTTCTTGGAGGTTATTTCTGAGTCAGAGGGCTTAACCCCTTCTAAGAAGGAACTTACATAAAGGAGTAAATCCGTTACCTCCTCTCTTCATGTCAGTGAATCAAAATCTTTGGAACCAAAAGCAAAAATTTCTAAAATGACACCAACAACCTCAGCACTGGAGTCTCAAACCCCCTCCATGGTGCCATCTTCAGTACTAGGATCTCAACAGCTGGCTACAGTACCATCCTCAGCACCAGTGCCTCAAGTACCTACTATGACACTGATTGCGACTACAGTATCAATCTCCCTTTTATCACCAAAAATAGTTCTTCCAATTCCGGTCACCTCTCCCCTACATTTATAGCACACTGGTCCTCTGACCTTGGTGCTGAAAGGTGAAATACTCCCTCACATCCGCTATTCCCCTTTGGTGGACCTGTTTTTTGGGCAGCAATGCAGCCCATTTCTGGAGCATCCTGACTCCTCATCGGGGATGTCTTCATGCTCCACCAGGAGCCTTTCAGAACTGGACATAGTGAAGCTAGTGGATCAGCTCCTGGCAGCCAGAGTAATTCAAACTCCTTTCAAATCTTCCCTCCCATCTGGAGACAAGGAATTTTCTCCACAGACTCTGACATATATTCCTCCTTTGACCTCTATGGAGGTATCGGAGCTTACAACACTGATGCCAACCCTGGTTCCAGCTTCTTTGGCTCCACTGGTAGACCTTACCATGGCTCCAGAGTCATCACTTTGTCCATTCTCACTTGGAACCAAGCCATCCTTGGGATCGAGACTGGTCTGTTGGCACTGTGATCCCTAGTGTAGCATCTATTTTTTCCACAGCACTGTCTACTACGGTTCTGGTTGTCTTGGCAGAACCGAGTCCTCTTGTGGCTCCTTCCCTGGGAATAGGTTTGTTGGAGCGGGGTGAGATCCCAGTCCTGAGGCTGTCTTTCTCTGTTCCAGGCTCCCATCCCTCTTCAGGCAAACCTGCTTTCCAGGCGATGGAGAGGGCACTTGCCTCTGTAAGCTCTCAGCTGTTCCCTTTGGTGCTGGAGTCCCATATATATTTTTCATCGCAGTCGCAGCTGTCACAGCCCACTACTCAGGGACACCAGGCACGGGAACCTCAAGACACCCTTCCACAAGGTACCCACGCTTCAGAGTCCTCCTCAGACATCCCAGCTGAGGAGGTACCTTGCAAGAGTTTGTGCAAGAGGAAGCACGTGGATTCCTCCAAGGAATTCCTCACAGAAGATACAGACTATGATGAAGGGGTCAGGTCCCCACAGTCACCCTCTGAAGATGTCTACTTTGGAGACATATTGGAGATCTTGAAGCAGCTGGGAGATTGGAAGTTCACCACTGCTTCCTCTGAGGAGTCTGTATTCTTGCAGGCTTTCTGTGCTCAACCCTCTACTTCCTAGGTGACCCTGCTTGCAGATGACCTGGTTCAGCTCACTGTGCAGTGTGCCTGGAAGAATCTTGATATTGTTGAACCTATCCTCCAGAGACCAGACAAAATTATTTCTCCACCAGAGGACAACCCACACTGGTCCAAGGGCCTACCAGTAGATGCTATAGTTGTGGTGGCATCCACTAAGAAAGAACTCTCTGCGGAGAGCCCTACTGTCCATCCCCCTAACAGGGAGCCTCAGGGAAGTGGGTGTATTCTTCATTGGCCTTTGCCATTCGATCCTTGAACTATCTGGCACATTTAACCAGGATGCAGAGAGAACTAATCTTAGAACTCACAGAAACTTTGGCAGGAGCAGTTTCTAATGAGGCACATGACAAAGTTGCCTCACAGCTTGTCACCCTGGAGTCTATTTCTAACTCGTTCATGTGGCTGATTTCTCACTCTACCGAAGGGATGGCTAGAGCAGCGGGTGCAGGCGTTGCCATGACATGTCATGCCTGGATGAGGTTATGTGATTTTGCAGATTCCTTTAAGTCTTCCTTTCTCAATGCTCCCATGGAGGCCTCTACTCTTTTTTCTCCTAAAGGTGAACGACAATTTAGCCAGTTGTGAAAAGGATGGTAAGAACTTGTCTGCATGAGTGTACATTTTTACACCCTCCAATGACCCTACTCTAGGAATCAGAGGAGTGGAAAGATGTGGTACAGGTAATCTCATGTTCCTTTCCATGACACACATGGTGAGTTTACCCCCCCCCCCCCAGGGCAGAGGGGACAACTCTCCTGGAAGATGCCACTTCAGAGGCAGAGGGGGTCTGGTAATTAGGGATCCAGAGATTCTTTCAGGGCTATAGTGACCACAGATGCTTCCCTGATTGAGTGGGGGGGGGGGGCATTTCCAGGGAAAGACAGTCCAAGGCATTTGGTCACCCATGGAGGCCAACTTGCATATCAGTGTTCTAGAACAGAGAGCAGTGCTTCTAGCATTGCAAGCATTTCAACCTGCTCTCCCTTTCAGAACCATTGCCATCCAGTCCAACAACATGTCAGTAGTCTGCTATATCAACAAACAAGGGGGAACATAGTCCTATCCATTGCGTTGGGAAGCCATGAGAATTTGGCAACGGACGATAGCTTCCAACTGCTTTCTGACAGCAATGCACATTCCCGGGGATTCCAGTGTAAATGCAGACAAACAGAGCAGATGCATTCTCCTGCCTCATGAGTGGTCCCCCAATCCTATGATAGTGACAAAGATCTTCAGTCTCTGGGGTCAGCCTTGCTGCAATCTAATTGCATCCCCCACAAACCACAAATGCAGCAGCTAATTTGCCCTAATTCCTCCACAGGGGGAGTCCCCTAGGGATGATGTTTTGCATTATTGGCCCACGGGACTTCTTTATGCTTATCCTGCACTTTTTTGAAGAAGGCTCTTCAGTTGAAAAGCAGAGTAATCCTCATTCAATCCACTTTTAAATGTCAAAATTCCAAAATCGCGACTTTTAAAAAGTACCCAAAACATTGAGAATTCAGAATCTGGACATGTACAAGTGGTTTAAAAAAAAAGAGAGAGACTTGAAATAAAGTGTTTGCGGGGGGGCAAGACCCCCTGCACCCCCCATACCCTACTTAAATATACCAACTCCGAGATCACGCTACAATGAAGAGAATGGTAATGCTCCTGTTGCACTTACCATTCTCTTCACTGTAGTGTGATCTCAGAGTTGTTATATTTACGTATGGGGGTGTGGGGGCTGCAGGGGGGGCTTGCCCCCTGCAAACAGTTTGTTTTACTTTATTTTTGTTTTTTTTAACCCACTTTTAAATGTTGATATTCTGAATTCTCGATGTTTTGGGTACTTTTTTTAAAATAATAAAAGAAAAAATTGCCAAAAGAAGACAACCCACCACTGCGTCTCTGTAAAAAAGTGTAGGTAATCCAAGAAAAAAAGAGACAGAGACAACTTTAGAATCCAGAACAGGCCTTTACTTGGTGCAAACACAAGCGCTTTCACAATTAAGCTTCTTCACACCTGAAGAAGCTTAAAGGCCTGTTCTGGATTCTAAAGCTGTCTCCGTCTCTTTTTTGCTTGGATTACTTTTTTTAAAAGTCGAGATTTCAGAATTTCAACATTTAAAAGTGGATCCTCCTCATTGCACCTTACTGGCTCCAACAGGTTTGGTTTCATTTCTTTGGCCTCACCTAGTTCATCAACCATGGATTTTGGATCCAACTCTGGAATTGTTGTCACACCCACAGGGGTTGATGCATCCAAACATATCAAGCCTCAAGCTGACAGCTAGCTTCCTCCACTTCCGGTAATTGCCAGGCAAAATAACCTATCTTCCCTTGTCCGTCAAATTCTTCTGGCTTTCCATAAACCATCCACTCAGAAACTTTATCTCAGCAAGTGGAAAAGATTCATAATCTGGTCTCAACAAAAGGGAATAGACCTATTTTCAGCACCACTTACCTTGGCACTAGATTACTTATCAAACCTCTTTCACTCAGGGGTGGCAGCTTCAACTATTCAAGTACACTTGACGGCGATCTCTAACTTTCATAACGGCTTCAAGGACTATTTTGTGATTTCACACCACCTTTGTAAAACCTTTTTGAAAGGTGTCACACACATTAGACCACCCTACAAATAGCCAATTGAGCCCTGGAGTTTGGCATTAGTTCTACAATCTCTGACTCTACCCCTTTCGAACCTGCTGCCAATTGTGATATGAAAATCTTACCCTGGAAAACGTTATTCTTGGTGGTCATTGCTTCAGCAAGACGAATATCTGAATTGCAAGCCTTGTGCATAAATCGTCCTTACGTGGTGTTCCATAATGACAGAGTATCACTCCGGACTAATCCTACCTTTTTACCCAAAGTTATTTCTCACTTGACTATTAATCAAATGATTGATCTACCAGTTTTCTTTTCAAAATTTTCTAACAAAGGAGAATATTCTCTACATTTACTTGACATGCACAGACAATTGCGATTTCATCTTGACAGAACTAAATCACTACGAAAATCTGACCAGTTATTTGTATCATTCTCAGGACCAAAATTGGGAAGAGCTGTTTTTGAGAGATCGCATTTGCTTTATCTATCAACAGAATAAAACTCCTCTACCATCTAAGGTCAAAGCACATTTGACCACAACAGTGTCAACATCTGATGTTAAGTTGTCTATCTCACCTTCATTCTTGCTGGTTGGGGTTCGGTGCTGATCCTCGGCTCCGACTCGGCCATCTTCAAAAGCTCGAGAGCTGCTTCCTGGCCTGAGGCCCCCCTATATCCCATGATGCCTGGCGCTAGATACCCAGATCTCGTTTGCCACTTCTGCTGCGAGGTTGTTCTACTGTCTCAGCTCGCATAAGCTTTACTATTATTATTGTATTTTTTCTTGTTAAACATCTGTATTGGGAGTGTAGAATTAGTCGTTAGTTAGACTTTAGTATTGTAGCTAGTTTTTCTTCTAGATAAGCATTACCCTTCCTTAAGAAACTCGTTTTAGTTAGAGAGTTTCCCCTCCCCTCCTTTTTTCCCTTTTCCACAGAAAGGTTCTTTCCATTTAAGTTAGAGGTTAACCTTTTTTTCTATCTCCCTTAAAAAAATAAAATAAAAAAAATGTTTTTCTTCTAATTAATCACTGTTAGTGTTTAGTGATAGTTTTAGATATTTTTTGGTTGTAGTGGTATTTGTAGTGGGTTGTGGTAACTGTAGAGTGTTAACTTTTACTGTTGGTTACCTTAACCATCTGTGTGGAAACTTGTCCTTGGTTTTCTCCCTAGGATGTCCAAGGATCCAAAACCATCCGAATTTAAGAAGTGTGACTCATGCTGTCAGAAGACGTCTCTGACAGATGGTCACACTTCTTGTGTTTATTGTCTGGGCGCTGTGCACCTGCAGGACTCTTGCTTGATCTGTCATGCCTTCAGTCCAAGAGTCCTGCAGGAGTGCAAAAATAAATTGATTCTGAGGGGTATGCTTAAACCCCAAGATTCACCGGCAAAGGCACAACTGGCAAAATCTTCCAGGCCACCTAAACCATTGGCTCCCAGTTCGGAGCCGTTGTTGGGAAAAGCCACATAATCCATTTCAGCTCCTGCTGGAACCAATGTCCCTCCCTCCCAGTCGGCTCCTGCCAGCTGAGAGTCAAAAGAGATCCAGGTCTCCTTCTTTGGAGTCGATACGTTCAGCTCCGAAGTTGCCCCTGCTCCAGTCGGAGCGTAGTCACCGATCATCCCACTCTTCTCGGTCCTCTAGACTTTCGGACCATGACTTGGAAAGACTGGTCAGTAGGCTCTTAAAATCGCAGGACCTAGCCAAAATGTTGTCCAGCCCTCCTCATCAGGAGTCGGCTCTGTCCACAGCTGTAGATATTCCTCCTCCGATTCTTCCTATGAGCTCGGAGCCGGAGTTCATTGGCGTTCAAGTCATTTAACCATCAGCACCGATACCCTCTCTTTCGGTTCCGTCATCGGCTCCGATCCCTTCCATGGTACCTTCCCTGGAGGGATCTGAGCACCGAGACTCCCTCATCGGCTCCGAGGGGGTGAGTGGCATTGGACCCTTGTCCGACCCCGCTCTCCCTCTCGGTGCTTCAGTGCAGGTGAGCTCGGCTCTCACATCTGCCTTGGAGCTGTCTCACTCGGTGCGGGGAGGTCTTCTGGTTTCTTTGGAGCCTGAGCCTTCTCTGCATCTGGGCAGGGACGCCTTCAAGGTCATGAGGAGTGTACTGGCCCCTGAGTCAGTACCACGATCGACCCCATCAGCTCCTCCCCCTAGGGTGCCTGTATTAGCCTCTGCCCCTCTTTCAGACCCCAAGCATGGGGATCCAGAGCTCCAGGACACCCCTTTGGGTGTATCCTCCTCTTCCGAGGCCTCCCCTGATCTTTCAGAGGAGCCACCTCGCAAGAGAAAATGCAAGAGGAAGCATGTTGTCTCCCCCAAGTCTGTCACATCGAATACCGACTTAGAGGAGTCAGAAGGGTCCCCAAGATCCCCCTCTGAAGATGTCTCCTTCTCAGACATCCTTGAGATGCTTAGGCAGAGGAGAAACTGGACTACCCTAAGCCCTTTCGAGGATGAGTCGGTATTTCTGGATGCGTTTGGATCCTGACCTTCCACCTCCTAGGTGTCTCCGCCTTTCGGCCCACTGATGTCTGTGGTGGCTCAAAAGGTGTGGACGGCTCCAGACATAGTGAAACCGACCCCTAGAAGACCTGCCAAGTTCATTACTGCCCTGCAGGACAAACAGTTCTTGACCAAGGGTGTCCCCGTTAATGCCATGGTGGTAGCAGTGGCCACAAAGAAGGAGTTGGCTGAAACTTCTTCATCTGTCTATCCCCCTAACAAGGAGTCCAGGATGATGGACAGATATGGGTAGTGGATGTTCTCTTCAGCGACCTTTTCCATGCGCTACCTGAATTACCTGTGCCACTTTATCCGTCTTCAGAGGGATCTCCTGAAAGAGCATGGAGATTCCCTCCAAGATCCCTAAGCTGAGGGGGCCCAGGCTAAGGCAGCCTCCCAGCTGGCAACTCTTAATTCAGTGGTAAACTCCTCCATGTGGCTCATTTCTTATGCAGCCGATGGTGTGAGTAGAGCCGCAGGCGTGGCCCTAAGGAGGCACACTTGGATGCAGCTATGTAACTTTGCGGAACCTTTCAGAGCGTCTTTCACCAACACCCCGTTTGATGGTTCCTCTCTCTTCGGATCACAGGTGAAAGATACCCTTACCAGGTGTGAGCAGGAAGGCAACACTCTCTCTGCTGTAGGACTCCGTGTTTCCACTCCCTCCAGACCATATCCTAAGGGTCAGAAGAGTGGGAATATGTGGTTCCGGAAATCCCAAGGAGCCTTGCTGGACACACGTGGTGAGTTCCCCTCCAGGGGCAGAGGAGGGAACAATAACAGATGCCACCCTCGTGGCAGAGGGGGTCCGCAAAACCAGAGCAGCAGAGAATCTTTCTCTGAGAAGCCCTTCCAGCATCCCTGAAGGGTTGCCCAGCTGCTCACCTTTGGAGGCAGCTGGGGGAAGATTATCGCTGTACCCAAGAGCCTGGCAAGACATAACTCAAGACAAATGGGTACAGTCCGTCATATCCGAAGGCTACAGAATTCCCTTCGTTCACACCCCCATAAGGTCAAACAAGTCCCTTCCAGATGTTCCACCCAATCTAAGTGACCAAGCAGTGCAAGAGGTCTCAAAACTGCTAAGAAAAAGGGCCATCCAGCAAGTCCCAGCAGACCAACAAGGATCCGGAATTTACTCAAGGTTCTTTTTGGTACCAGAAAAGACAGGGGACTGGAGACCCATTTTGGATCTCAGCAGACTAAATAAGTTTGTACAAAGAACGAAGTTTCGGATGGTCACGCTTCAGTCCATTTTACCCTTTCTGGGTCAGGACAATTGGATGTGCTCCATAGATCTTCAGGATGCGTACTACCACATCAAAATGGACAGACGTTCCCAAAGATTCCTTTGCTTCTGGCTGGGAGCCAGCCATTATCAGTTCAGAGCTCTGCCCTTTGGTCTCACCACAGCCTCCAGGGTGCTTACCAAATGTATGACAGTAGTTACTGCTCACCTGAGATGGCAAGGATTCCAGGTGTTTCCATATCTCGATGACTGGCTCCTCACTGCTACCACCAGACATCACCTTCTGCGAGCCAGAGACTGCACCATCAACACTTGCTCTAGGCTAGGTATCACAATAAATTTCGAAAAGTCTGCATTGTCACCATGTCAATCTATCACCTTTATAGGCACAAATTTAAATACCAAAGACATGTTAGCGAGCCTCCCACCAGACAGGGTGTAAGTGATTCATCAGCATGTCAAGGTTTTATTAGCATGCAAAAGGATTCAAGCCAGGTTTGTCCTTCAAACGCTAGGTTTCATGGCAGCAGCTTGTTTTCACATGAGGATCATCCAGTGGCTTCTTTTCACCCAATGGTCCTTTCAGCAACTTCCCATGTCTTACATGATTATGATCACTCAGGCATGCAAGAAGCATCTTGCGTGTGGATGGTCTCCACATCAGTGCTCCACGGCAGACCATTTGTCCCCCCCCTCCAGTGGCTACAGTGACCATGGATGCTTCCCTGATCGGGTGGAGGGGCATTATTAGGGCAGAACAGTCCAAGGCACCTGGCAACCTCACGAGTACCATCTGCACATAAATATGTTGGAGATGAGGGCCGTGCTCTTAGTGTTGCAGGCTCTTCAGGACTCTCTTCCTACCAGGACCATTGCAGTTCAAATGGACAATATGTCCGTAGTGTGGTACATCAACAAGCAGGGCGGAACCAGGTCCTACCCCCTATGTCGAGAAGTGCTCAGACTCTAGCAGTGGGTGATCTCTTCCCAACGGTTTCTGATTGCAATGCACATCCCTGGGAGGTCCAATGTCTTAGCAGACAGACTGATCAGAGCAATTCTCATGCCTCACGAGTGGTCTCTGAACCAGGTACTTGCGGACCAAATCTTCCGCAGATGGGGCCAACCTTGCTGCGACCTTTTTGCAACTCCCTTCAACAGCAAGTGCAGCAATTTCTTCTCTCTCCTTCCACTTCCCACGCATTCCCCCAGAGACGCTCTAGTCCACGATTGGCCCCAAGGACTTCTTTATGCATTCCCTCCTTTCCCCCTCATAACAAAGCTAATTCAGAAGGCTACTGTTTTGGGTTGCAAAATGATCCTCATTGCCCCTTACTGGCCTCGACAAATATGGTTTCCATTCGTGCATCGCTATCTTCTCGAACAGCTTTGGACTCTGGACCTAGTTCCAGACCTCCTGATTCATCAATCGGGTGGGCTGCACGAATCCCTGCACTCTCTCCAGCTCACAGAGTGGCTGCTCCACTTCCAACCTTAGCCAGGCTCCCAGATATCTCCCCCTCTGTGCGTGAAATCCTTTTGTCGTCACACAAGTCTACGACCAGAAAAACTTACGCTAGTAAGTGGAAACGTTTTTCTTCCTGGGCAGAGGCGAAAAGTATTGAACCCTTTTCAGCCCCCGTACACTCCATTTTGGAATTTCTTGCGGAGCTCTTCCATGCTGGGTCCGCTTCCGCTACAATTAGAATTAAGTTAGCAGGAATTTCAAATTTTCACATTGGCCTATTGGAAAACAATATAATGTCCCATAAGCTCTGTAAAGCCTTTCTCAAAGGAACCACTCTACTCAGGCCCCCAGTGAGAGATCCTCCACCACCGTGGGATCTAAATTTGATTTTAGCTTCGCTAATTTTGCCCCCTTTCGAACCTGCAGCTTCTTGTTCACTGAAGTTCTTATCTTGGAAAACCCTTTTTCTGGTAGCTATTACTTCAGCCAGAAGTGTTTCAGAACTACAGGCTCTTTCTATCCAACCTCCATACCTCGTGTTCCACAATGACAGGGTTGCTCTGAGGACTAATCCTTCCTTCCTTCCTAAGGTCTCTTCAGTAACTTGAATCAGTCCATAGACCTTCCTGTGTTTTTCCCTAACCACTCCACCAAGGCAGTGTATAAGTTGCATCAGTTAGATGTTCACAGGCAACTACACTTTTATTTACATAGAACCAAAGACATTAGAAAATCAGATCAACTGTTCCTGTCTTATGCAGTAGGTAAACAGGGGCTTCCGGTCTCCAGGGTGACCTTATCCAGGTGGTTGTCTTCTATCATCACATTCATATACCAACTCAGGAATAAAGAATTACCGGTCAAACCAAAAGGTCACTCCACCAGAGCTTTAGAGACTTCAGTGGCTTTTCAGGCTAGGTTGCCCATGGAATCTATTTGTGCGGCAGCTACATGGGCCAACCCACATACTTTCATTTCGCAATACAAGTTGGATTTGGTTTCCAGGAGCAGAGCTGATTTTGGTTCCACTGTTCTGAAGAGTCTTTTCTGATGAGCCACCCAGGATTTTAGGTGCTACGGACGCTGTCCCAACCAGCAAGAATGAAGGCGAGATAGACAACTTAACATAAAGAAGTTATGTACCTACCATGACGTTCCATGTTAGTTGTCTTCTTCCCGCCTTCTTTCTTGCATCCCATCCTCCATCCCCCTATCCCAGTGGACCGAGAAGAGTTCCTCTTGTTTTTGCACTGGCTGAGTCTTCTCTGGCTATTTCCTTCTGCTTAGTAGTCTCCCCAGTAGGAATTATGCATTCTAGGATAGAATTCATTTATTATGTCTGCAGTTAGACTTACCAAATGAGATCTGGGTATCTAGCACCAGGAATCATGGGATATAGGGGGGCCTCGAGTCAGTAAGCAGCTCTCGAGCTTTTGAAGATGGCTGAGTCTGAGCCGAGGATCAGCTCCGAACCCCAACCAGCAAGAAAGAAGGCGAGAAGAAGACAACTAACATGGAACATTATGGTAGGTACATAACTTCTTTTTGTCTTCCATGCAAGGGCTTCCATTGATGACATTTGTGCAGCAGAAACATGCCACCCCTCATGCCTTTATCACGCATTACAAATTGGATATGGTCTCCAGGGGGAGAGCTTCCTTTGGTTCAATGGCACTCAGGAATATCCTTCCATAGGGCCTCCCAGGAAAGAAAGTAGCTATGGACTCTCTTCCATCAGTAAGGAATGAATGAAGATTAACAACATCAGATAAAGACGTTCTTACCATAATGTTCCATCTGTGTTGTTGATCTTCATTCATTCATTACAACTCACTCGCCATCCCCCTCCAAAAGAATCTTGGAGGTTCGGATATGATCTTATCTTAGGATAGGGAAGTTGCTGAGATAAAGCCTCTGCTTTCTTTCTTTCTTCCTTATGGGCAAACTCAATCTGAGATAATACTGAGATGAGCACTATGGGTAAATCTTAGCTTAAGGGTTTTTGGCCGGCACGAGCTTGTTATAACAGCAGACTCTGTTCCAAGGATGGAACCGACTACCCATCAGTAATGAATGAATGAAGATCAACAACACACATGGAACGTTATGGTAAGAACATAACTTCTTTTTTGTGCTGCCTGGGGCTGTCTTTGAGTTTGCCGCTCATCCCCCCTCACAAAATCATGGTCAAATAGGGGCCCCCATACACAGTTCTCCCCCCTGCAGCCATTCCAGTGCAGTGTCCCATTACTTGACTATTTCTTTCCATTTACTATAAACACTATATTGTGCATGCTGTTTTATGCTTTATTTCTACAATGATTATTTGGATTTCATTTAGGTTCATAGGTTCATAGGTTCATACTAGGCTATCTGCCCAAGGGCATTTATAAGCCTAGCCCATAGTTATGTGGCTTTCGCCACCCCTTTAGTTTGAATAAAAACTATGCCTATCATTTTTCTGTGCCTCTGTCAAGCAGTGACACTGAAGTAATCCCTGGGATATATCTGCGATCTCCCATCCATTGGTCAAGATTCCTCTTGAACAAGGCCAGCGAGGTGCTCTGCCTCACATGTACCGGGATTTTGTTCCACAGCATAGGGAGTCTCTGGGTGATGAATCTGTCCCTCTAGCACGTTCTATTTATAACCGTGTCAAGGTTTAAGTCTCCGCCCTTGTGGTTCTGAGGGATCTAGATTTTTGAGGTGAAGCATATTCATCAAATCTGGGTTTGACATGGCCTTATATGTCAGGCACAGGTCACCTCTGAGCAAGCGGTATGAGACTGAATAGAGCTGGAGTTCTTTCAGTCGGGCAGCATAAGACATATTTTTGAGACCCTTTATCCTTTTGGTGAGGAACTTTTGGGGCTTTTCAAGCTGCAGCAGGTGTCTGGTCAGATACATTCCGAACGGGGCATTGTACTCAATCATAGGTCTAATGAGTGATGAGTACAGGGGGACGATGACCTCCCTTGATCTAGATGTGAATCCCTTCATGATCAGGTGGGTGATATAGAAGGTTTTCCTAACTACTTTAGCAACATGAGTGTCAAACGAAAGGCTACTGTCAACTTGGGTCCCCAGATCCCTGATGACTTTTTCTGTGCTCAGTGGATTGCCACCTATATGGTAGGTTTTATTTTATATTTTATAGCACAAACACTGATAGACATCTGCTAAACAAAGCAATGGAGTCTCACAATGAAAACAGACTTAGTATTAAAACTTCTCTGCTCTTGAAATTCACATTAATTGAAACAGTATTGAAACCCACATTCAAAGAAAATGCATCTGGCCAGTGGTGGATAAAGTTTACTTTTGGGCTGTTTTCAAATCATAAGCCCCTTGCACACATATTTAGGATCATGCAAACATACATGTGTTCTTTGATTCACCTTTCTGATTGTATTAGATTATTTTCCATGTATAATACAGCGCACTTGTTAGAGCACATTTTAAATTTATTGTTTTGAACATTTTCCCAGTAAGTAATGAAGCAAAATGTATGAACCAATAATGACAAAACTGCCTGATTCAAAACTTTTCCATCACTCAAACTTCTGTCATTACAATCCGCCAATATCAGTAAATATTCACAATCTCTGCAGAAGCTATTTAAATAATTCCACATTTAAGAGATCTGTAACTAAAGAGGTTGCTGTTAGCAAACAACATTATATTTCATTGTTTCATTTACAAATAAAGTGCCTGTTGCCTTTGAAGCATAAATTGCCTATGTTACATTAAAAAAATGATAAGCTAGTAATATTGGAATAGGGAATGGATGGCAAACTGATAACAGGTTTATAGTTACTACATATCGCCTCCAAAGGAAGACATTCTCAGCATCCAACCCCTTTAAAGTACAACACTACAGTATCAGCAACCCATCTGCATATTGTGGGAGTCTAACCTGCAGCCTTCCGCATCAAAAGCAAGTATACTACCTGTTGTGCTACTAACAATGCAAACAGACTTGGCATAAGCAGCACTAAACTTCTTTTCCCCTGAAGCTCTTAGCTCCTTGTAAAACCCACTTGACACTCAACTATATCTCTCAACTTTGCAGCACAAGAAATCTGAAAAAAGCAAAAATTTATTGGGGGGGAGGGAGCCCAAAACCAGAGACACATTTTGAACATTGCTTGTATAATCTTAGAAAGTTGCTAAAATAAAATGTTTTGTGTTGCCATGCGTTTTCTGAAAGATAAGAAGACTGAAACTTAAATGGCTATCATTATTTAATGAATTCAGTTCTCACTGATTTGTCAGAAAACCACACATTTTAAGAGAAATAGACCAAACATATGAGCCAAACATTCCGGACATTCTGTGAAAATTTGGACAGTTGAGAACTCTGGACTCAACTCCTTGAATCATAAGTGGTGGTATGGGTAGAGAATTCATGCTCTTGTTCTTGTACCTAACGTACAGAATTTGAGCCTGAGTAACACAAATCACCAGGTATACCTAACTGGGACATTTTGCACACACACACACACACACACACACACACACACACACACACACACACACATATACACACACACAAAACCACCCACCCTACCTCGTTGCCAGCAGTAAGAAGCAGCAAATTCACAAACACACACACTACCTCACTGGCAGCAATAAGAAGCAGTAAATTCCCACACACACCTACCTCTTGGCAGCAATGAGAAGCAACAAATTCCCATACACACCAGCAATAAGAAGCAGCAAATTCCCTTACTTGGTGAAGCACAATAAGAAACAGCAAATTCCCATACTTGGTGCAGCACAGTAAGAAGCAGCAAAACTCTGTAAGCACACACCATTCGTTAGCCAGCAGCAATAAGAAGCAGCAAATTCCCTTACTTGGTGAAGCAGCAAAATACTGTAAATACACACCACTCATTAGTAGAAAATTCCCCTAAATGCTGTACTTAATATTGTGCAGGCATTCAGGAACAACAGGACATCTGGGCGACAATGCATGCACAGATGTGATGTGACCGGACCAGCTATGGGACTGTTCTTAAAGAAGAACGCCCTTAAAATTAAACTATTAAAATAAATGCAAAAGTGCCGCCCAGGGCGGACTGCCCGTCTTGCCTCCCCCCCAAAGCTACGCCACTGACTACAATCTAAGAGCAGCACAGGACTGTTAAATATCACTGAAAGAGTTAGAGCAGAAAAAATATAGACTTATATCACCGTTGTATTTCCAAATACTTTTAGAAGCAGGAATTCTTGTAGCCAGCCACAGGTGAAGGCACAATAGAGCAGAAACTTATAGAATTATTAAAACAGAGCAATAATATATATATATATATATATATATATATATATATATATATATATATATATATATATATATATATATATATATATATATATATATATACACATATAGATATTTATATCAATATTGTATTTCCAAATGCTTATAGAAGCAGGAATTCTTGTAGCCAGCCACAGGTGAAGGCACAATAAAGCAGAAACTTACAAAATTAATTCATTTACACCACCAAGATGAAAGGCTTTTCTAAATTTAAACCCTCAGGATAACATTTATGCACCTTTCAATGCCTTCATGCCGAAAGCTATACTTATGAGACAATTATTTCAACACACCTACATGAATATGAGTGTAAAACTGGACCGTCCACCTGCATACTAAGCAATTCATAGTATTTATCCCTTGGTATCCCATCTTAGATGGAATACTATCTGTTACACTAAAAAGTAATTCTGGCACAGACTTCCCAGTGTTCATAGGTCATTTAATCATGTCATCTTTCTTTTCTACCTTTTTCATCTCATTACCCACACAGTTGTGTAGCTTAATTTGCAAACATTAGCTTGAGTTACTATTCTCATAAGTACATAGTCACCTCTTCCATTCTTTCTGTGTTGCATACCCTATATTCTAACATTCTCTTCCACGTTTTCTTCTTTGCAAGGTAGTCAGTTCTGTAGCTTCCCCTTACTTTGAAAACCTACATCCTCTTTTGGTAGTCTGTTACCTTTCCTGCCTTTTCTAAAGAATATGCTTAATGATATGATGTGTACTATCTATTCTTCAAAGCTTCTTATAAGAGCTGCTGTTTGTCTTACTCTCTCTTTCCTTGGTCACTCAGGCTCATTCTATTCTATTGGTTTTCCAGCTCTTAATTTCCCTTTTCAGATACATTCTCTGCAGCTTGGGGAATTGTCCTAATGTTAGAATGACCCCTTGTTGCATCAGACTCCATAACTAAGTAGCTCACGTCTTATGTGTTTTTAAAGTCTGTTAAACTTATTGACTGGCATTATTCCTTAAAGCAATCACAGCTTACACCATGAATAAACTTTCTTTGAAGATCCTGTCCTTGTCACCATATTAAGAACACAATTAATGAATCCAGCATCTAAAATCTATATCTTACTTTATCTTGCCTTAGACATCGCATATCATAATGCCTATTGCTTAACAGCAAATATGCATTCTGCTTTTATCATCTGTATGAACCAAGGATGTTTTGTGTTGTCCTCGTGACATGCATTTTATACTTAGATTCACACTACTAAGATTCAGAACATCATGTATATACAGTCTGGAATCTTGATTCCACCTCAGTTACTTTAATGTGGTTCATATTATTCCTGGAGAGAAAACATTTATATGGTAAAGAAAAATGTGTATTACAGAATAAAAAACATAAATGCATATAACATCAGGCTACAGCTACATAATCTGAAGCAGAAGACTCACTTTCAGCACTAGTTAATTTGGATGTCATTTCCCCTTGCCAGAATATTAGAGTGTGACATGATTATTATTACTGCTGACTACTTAAAAAGGAAAGCCAAATGCATCTGTAACCACGTGCTTGGAAAACTGTGCAAATAATTTCTACAATGCCACACAAATTGCTGCAGTGCAGATAGTTACAGCCATGACTTCACTCCATAAATATAACACAGGCATCATTATTCTTGATTGTTCAACTTGGAAGGGCAGCCCTTCCATGACATTTATATCTCTCTGTTCTGCTTCACTGTTGGCTAAGGAGTGAAGATAGAATACACAGCCCCCAGATGGGAAACCACAGATTGAGAATCACTGAAAACAGGTGGAGATCACAGAGTCTTAGTCTATAGCTTATTGCTGCATTTGAAAAAACACAGACTATGTAGTGATTAAAAAGGCATGGTTAGTACAATACTTGATAATTACATGTTTTACTCTAAACAAACAAGTTTAATAGATGTAAATACTTGACAGTAAAAGCATGTTAGTATTTTCTATTACACAAACATGTATAGGTCATTGCCACAACAATCATGTCTGAGAATATCAATATATCATTGTTATTTTGTTTCATCATTTTCATTATGAAAGTAAAATACTATCAAAAGCAATACAGTCTTAACTGAAGGGAGTATCAGGAACAAAGACTGTGGCATTTCTGTATGTATAGCACATTGAAAATAACATTTGTACCATTTACTTTTTTAAGTATGGTCCCGCAGTGGTGGTGCTGCAGTAGCGTTGTCGCCTCACAGTAAGACGTTGTCCGGTTCAGTTCTCAGCTAGAGCGTCTTCTGCGTTGAGACATGAGTGAATGGGCGTACCTTCGTTGAAGGTTTTGCATCAGGGCTGGTAACTCGGCATGTAAAAATCAACTACCAATCATTAGCGGACCGGAGTTCCGCTGTGGTGACCCCTAACCGGGAAAAGCCGAAAGAAACAAACAAACTTTTTTAAGTATGGTTGAGAAACAATTAAGGATGAAGTAAATATTAACTTTGCTTTTGTTTTGTAGAACTAACATTGTTCAGTGAGTTCATTTTCCGAAACTTTCAAAAGCTAAAAAGTAAATTGGTACATGTAAATGCTCAGGTGAGATACTATAAGAAAGTGGCATGGTGGATGGAAATAGTGGATGTTTATCATATTGATCACTGCTGCAGTAGCCTTAGCTCTCTGGGTTGTATCCATAGATTCATAGGTCCATAGGTGAGTACTAGGCTAATGGCCCTGGGGCCAACACAAGTCTAGCCCAAGAACATACCCAGTCATCCTGTTTCAGGACATTAGTTCCCTGTATCCCTATCGAGCAAGGCTGTTAAAATGATCCCCAAAGTGAATTTCCTGTTACCCATCCACTCATCAATATTTTTCTTGAAGAGGGCCAGTGAGGTGCTCTGCTTGACTTGAATGGGGAGTTTACTCCAGAGTATGGGTAGTCTCTGGGTTAGGTTCTGTTTACTGTGGTGATAAGGTTGAGGTCCTTGGACCATGTGGTGTGCAGAGATTGAGACTTTTACAGATGAAGCATGTCTAATAACACTGGGTCTGACATGGTTTTGTATGTCAAGCAGAGATCGCCTGTAAGTAGGCAATATGAGATGGAGTATAGCTGTAGTTTTTTGAGTCTGTCTGTATAGGGCATGTGTTTGACTCCTAGGATCCTCTTTGTGAGAAATGTCTGTGGCCTCTCCAGTTGTTGCAGGTGTCTAGTAAGGTACATGCCAAATGGGGCATGGTACTCTATAATGGGTCTAATGAGGGATGAGTAGAGAGGGATTATGACATCTTTCTTCCTGGATGAGAAATCCTTTGTAATGTGGTGTGTCACATAGAAAGACTTTCCTGTCAAGTATATAACAGCTGGCCTGCTTCCAAAGTTTCAGAGCAACTTACATGTGCCCAAATCATTAGTCAGCTCAAGCTGAGTTCACTAAAATGACCGGTTTGGATGCCAAGGTCTTCAGAGCTTTCCTATTGTTGAAGAAAGTATTCCAATGCAGACTTTCAAGGACTGATTGTCAGGTTTGAGCAGGTAAGTTATGTTTGGGGAAAAACATTCTACATTTAAATAAAAATGTTTTGTACTTTCCTGTTTAGGAAAGTTATTTTTTAGTTAGGAGTGTATGTTTTAATGAGCCTTAACTGCACTTTTAAATGACAGTGCATTATTTTCCATTCAGTTTAAAAGTTATTTAAAGTAACTGAAAACCATTTTTTCTGTGGAAAAACTGTGTTTATTTTAGTTTTTTGGGCTTGCAGAGTGTTTTAACATGCTTTTAGTTGTGCTTTTATGTGAAAAATGACTTTTAAAGACAAAATGTTTACTGATTTTTGCTGCTTGTTTTCCATGGGAAATGTTTTTGGCTTGACCATGAAATATACTACTGGTTCTATAGTCAGGCCTTCTTCCAGACACAGAAAAAGTTAAGTAAATGGCCCATACCACAACAGCAGGCTAGCAATTTGCCTCACAAGCAGGTGAGTGACTCTGCTGTGGCCATAACTTGTTCTTCAGATCACGCATCTATTATCCCAGATCCCTCTGGTGTAATACCTTTCAGCCACTATGGACCAGGGATTAGCCACATCCTCTGCCACTGTTTTGGTCCTCTCAATGGGCAAGGAAGAGCCACTCTTGTTGATTTTGGGAGAGGGAACAGGGAAGGCTTCCCTATTTAATCAGAATGTTGTGCCCATCCCTGGGAAAGTTGCTGCTACAATTAATAATGTTGTTGGCCCTGTTTTTTTTTTTTTTTTTTTTTTAAAGAAATATCTGTTCTTACTTAAATTTGTCTTGTTATAATTTTTGGTTATGGCAGAAAAAGGCCCTGCTGGATTTAAAAAATGTATTAAGTTTGGGCGCAAACTTAAAATGTTTGATGCCCTCACTATGTATGTTTACTGTCTGAGGTCATTACATTTTCAAAATGATTGTTCCATATGCTGTGGGTTCAACCCCAGGCACTTGTAGAAATAAAGAATAAGCTTATTTTGAAAGGCTTACTTCTTTCTGCCTTTGGAGAGGCTATATTTGTAGATCAGTCTCCCAAAAGTAAACAGTCGAAGACTTCTCCAATACCATCTCCATACATCATCCACCCCAGTTTCAGAGACATCCAGGAAAAGGACCAAGATGGATCTGACCTCACCCTCGAATCAGAAAGAGAAAAGATTTATGGACCAGACTTCCTCAGATCTGACAAAAAAGGTATCAGATCTGGCTACCTCCAGTCCTGCTGCCTCGAGTTTTATTTGTCTACACAGGACAAGATACTCTCCAACCATGGATCCGGTGCCCTCAAGGCTACCCTCCCCTTTTTTGTCTTCAAAACCTCCATACTTGATTTTCACAAAGATAGAGTTGCATTACGAATGAATGCATCCTTTCTTCCCAAGGTGGTGTCAGAATCCAGTATCAATCATTCCATTAATTTGCCAGTATTCTTCCCCAAATGTGATAACAAAAGTGAATACATGTTACATGTATTGGATATTCAAAGACAATTATATTTTTACCTGCACAGGACAAAAGAAATAAGAAAAACAGATCAGTTGTATGTTTCCTTTGCAGACTAGAAATTTGGTAAACCAGTTGCCAAAGTAACTTTAGACAGATGGCTAACTGATTGTATCTCATTTATTTATAAAAAAATGTGTATTACCTTACCACAACCGGTATGAGCTCATTCAACTAGATTTTTGCAACATCTTCAGCTTTCCTGTCTAGCGGGTCCATGGACGACATATGCACAGCAGATACTTGGGCTACTCCCCATACCTTCATTACTCATTATAAATTGGATCTGGTCTCCAGAGGTAGAGCATAATTTGGTTCAACTATCCTCAGAAATATCCTGGCTTAGAGTCCACCCAGGATTTTAGGTAGCTGGGCACTCTGTCCTATCAGTTAAGGATAGAATGAAAATTGACAAAATCAGATAAAGACGTTATGTACTGTACTTACCATAATGTTTCATTTGTGTTGTTCATATTCATTCTTCCTCAACTTTCTGCTCACCAACTCCCATCCTTTCTGTTTATAAACATCTGGAAGAATTACTTTTTTAAGGGATATCACTGTCCTTTATACTGAGTTCCAGATATAGCCTTTTTCTGTATTGAGTGCATGCAATTTTACACCTCCTTTATCTATGCATAGTAAATATTTCCTTTCTGGTAAAAATCAGCAAATAAGATCTGAGAGAACTTAGGGTTGATTCATTATGGTAAGGGAAAAGCTTGAAAGCTTTTTGGTTGCCACAAGCTTTAGCAATGGCCGAGTCAGATCCGAGGATCAGATCCAAACCCATCAGTTGAGGAAAAATGAAAATGAACAACAGAGATGGAACATTATTGTAAGCACCTAACTTCTTTATTTAAAAGATGCTTACCATCAATTCCCTATTTATCCAGACTTCAGGTGTTTCTTAAGGTGTTGTGTACCTGGATCACATTATCAGTTCTCTGCCTTACCCTTTGGACTATCTACTGCACCAAGAATGTTAACAATGTATCTAGCTCTAGTTATAGTTCATTGCAGAATACAGGGTATCTACATTTTTCCACATTTTAGATGACTTACTTATCTTTTCAGAGTATTTTTCAAAATGTCAGGAATCTCTCACTTGGTTGAGAAATATCTTACACAAGATGAGAGTCCAAGAGAACATTCTTTACGTAGCATTGTATCCCAGCTGTGTCAAATAGACACCTCAGTTCAAAGAGCATTCCTTCCACAGAAAAAAATTGAGTTACATCTGGGTCTATTTCTAAGGTTTTCCACTCAGGCACTGATCACTGAGAACGAATACCTCAGGATTTTGGGTCTCATGGCATGTATGATTCTCATGATACCTCTTTGGTCCCAGCACTAACATCCTTTGTATTTTTAAATTCCAGTGCTGGGGTTTGTCAGAAGAGAAATCGCTTTATGGAGACAGCAAATTTCCCTACCTCTAGGTCACTCATTCTTCCTCCATACCCTAAAGAAGTTAGTCACCACTGATGCCTCAGACTTTGCTTGGGGAGCAATTGCAGGATAGATAAAGTGCAAGGTGTGTAGGACACCAAGGATAAATGCAAGCACATAAATATAAAATATATTTTTGCTCTGATCAAGGCACTCAACTGTCTGAATTATCTTTGATTCTCTAGACCTCTTCAAGTTGTTTGAGATAATACCACAGTAATATAGTACTTCAAAAAGCAAGGGGTTACTAGGCTATACCTCCTTTGCAGAGTAGCCATTTTAGTTTGGGATATAGCTTCAAAGCACAATCTCTCTTCCAGGCATCTTACATTCGATTAGAGCAAAATTCTGCAGTAGACATGGTGAGCAGGGCAAGGGTAGACCCTCATGAATAGGAACTAGATCAGAGGATCTTTCAGAATTTGTTCCATCTGTGGAGAATTCCTGAAAGAGACCTATTTGCCTCTTCCATGAACAATCAGCTGGGAAGATTCTGCTCCAGGACTCCATGCAAGAAGGCCTGGAAAACAGGTGCCCTTTCCTTTCCTTAGACAGGAATGTTTATGTATGCCTTTCCACCCTTTCCACTTAAATCTTGGGTATTTATAAAGACTGAGAAGGAATCACTTAAGTTCATTGTGGTGACTGCCTTCTAGCCCAGCCAACAGTGCTTCTCCCTTCTTTTGAAAATGACCAAGGACAATAATCACAAGCTTCCTCAAAGACATGCAAAATCAGGGATGATTGATACACCCTGTCCCCAATTAACTTCAACTGACTGCCTGGATAATAGGGTCTTAATTCCTTTTAGGCAGTTTACTGAGGACGTGCAACAGCTACTAATGGAGGCAAGAAAGCCTGCTACTAGAAAATCATATGTTATCAAATGGAAAAATGTACTGGTTGGTGAAAACACATAACTGACACCCATTCAGGGCTAATTGCTCTGATTTTACAATATTTGTGTTTTACTACCCAGTGCCTTTCTTACTCCTCCATCAAGGTTCATTTATTGTCCATTTCAGTAAGTCCGCCCTTGGATCTTCCTTTTTCACTGTATCCTCATGTTAAAATGTCTTTTTAAGAGATTTTGCCACCAGGAAAACAGGTGGCCCCTCCTTGGGATCTTAATTTTGTGTTAGCGAGGCTAATACTTGCTCCATCTGAAACAGCTGATCTGACTGACATGATGTTTTTAACATGGAAAACTGTTTTATTGATTGCTCTGACTTCTGCAAGAAGAGTATGTGAGTTTAAAGCTCTTATGGTGAATCAAAATTATCTCATTTTCCACAGAAACAGGGTTTCTTTGAGAATGAATCCTTCCTTTATGTCTAAAGTGGTATCCAAGTTTACTTTAAGCCAAACTATCCACCTCCCCATTTTCTTTCCTGAACTTAAAACTGAAGGAGAAAGGATATTACATGCCTTGAATGTCCACAGACAACGTGTATACTATCTTGACAGAACTAAATCTTTCATATCTTTGGATCAGTTGCTCATTTCTTGTGAAGGTAAGAAGAAAGGACAAAGTGAGTCAAAACAGATTATTTCCAAATGGTTGTCTCAGGCTATTGCCTTTTGTTATTCTTACAGATTATTTTCAGATGGTTGTGTCAGGCTATTACCTTTTGTTATACTCATCACAACAAAACTATTCCAGGCAGGGTCAAGACCCACTCTACCAGGGCCTTAGCTTCATCTATGGAATTTTTGGAAAGGGATGGATTTTAGATGTATTTTACAAGCAGCAACTTGGTCCTCTGTGCATACATTTACAATCCATCACAACCTTGATTCCTTCTCAAGGTGTAGATCTGTGTTTGCTAGGGCCGTTCTCCAGGGTCTCATACACCCTTCCCCTGCCATCTCCCAAAATAAAGTAAACCCATATAAGGCTCATGTAACAGTGATCAATATGATGAACATAATACAGTTGTATAAGTAAACTTTCCATAATAGTACATTTTTGAATGATCCTTCAGCAGTAGCCATTCCCTTTCTCCATGCCCTTGATTTTTGATGTGTTGTTTATGCCAGGGTGTGAATACTTATTTTTTGTTGTTCCTAGCATTGTCCTTTCAGGGCTCATCCTCCCTCTCTTGTCATGAAATCTTTGAAGGGCTTAGCAACGCAACCTGTTTTTTTTAGTCAGCTCAGCTCAAGCTGATCACAATTTGTGCTTGTGGAAGGTATGTTGAAGCCTTTGGAAGCTGTCTGGCTATTATATACTTGGTAGGATGCAACCCATATAGCTAAAGCTACTCCAGCAGTGAACATTCAAACATCTACTGTTATGGTAAATTTACTTAAGCAACTGTACTTTCTTCACTGCAAGAAACAATAAGTGCCTGGATAGCTGAGTGATTATGACAGTAGCATTTCCTAATGTATTTCATAACTATGAAGACTTAAATGTAAAATAAATCTGTGAATGTTTCCACAAAGAGATGTTTAAAACTCCTCTGGTGGTAATGACTATGTTACACTAAAATAAGTATCAAGGAGGGGGCCAGTGTTTTTTTTGAAGGCCTCTTGTACAAAACCCCTTACAAAAACATTTTGACGTGAGGATGCTTTGAAAGAGGAGGATCCATAGGCAGACACACTAAAATATCCCTTTTTTAATGTTGCAGTTAAACATATTAAACAGATCATAACACTTGAACAAATGTCAACACTGCCCCTTTCTTCTTTACCATCCCTTTTTAGAGACAGTACAAAAACATCCATGCAAATCTGTGAAAAGAAAAAATACAAACTGCACTGTAAACAAGATAATCTCTTACTTCATTAGTCAGACAGGATAATAGTTGAATATTTGGTTAGTACCATCCTGTAAGATAATGGCATATGTGACATTATGTTGCAACTCTACTTAACATGGATAGATGATAATGCATATCTAAAATAATTTAACATGCGAGGAACAGATAAGCATCTAGGCATTCAGTGCCTGTGTTCAGGTGTGAATCAAGAAAATATTAACTGCCAAGCAATGTAGGGCTGTATCAATAGAGAAGCACTCAAGGAGAGAATGAAGGCAATCATGTTCAGTAAAACACTGTATTTTCCAACATAATGCAGTAGCTTCCAAGTAAAATACAAAAGTACAATAAAATGCATCCATGTTAGTGAATGGTACATAATAATTAAGCTACTTAGAGGGGTGTTTTACTTATGATGGGCTTTTAAGATAAGATACACAAAATATTTTTTTTATCAACCAATTCAAACAATTTCAAACAAGATGAACTAGGAGAGCAGTTGGTCTGAAAAATCTTGAATATGAGTCTAGACTAAGAACTTTAAACCTATATTCTCTGTCACATTAAAGAATGAGAGGGAATTTGTTTCTTGTCTAGAACTTTCTTAGAAATTATTTTGTTTTTAATAGTTTGGGTTTAACCAAACATATCACTGACCTGAACTTCCATGAGTCTACATGGAATGTAATTAGGGGCCTTACCTTTACATGTAGAAAAATGAAAGGGTTCACAGAATATGTAATTCCTTTATAAAGTGGGTTGCTGCTTGAACTAAGGAGTGTTGATTGTAGTGATTACAAAGTTTGTTGACATTTTTTTAAAAAGATGTTGTGAAAGGAAATATAATTTTTTTTATTGCAACAGGTGAACAGACATAAGAATTTGTTTCATCCATACTTCTTGTCTGAAAACTGTAATATAATATTTTTCTGTGAATGATCACCATAAAACTAAAAAGAATGTCCAGTAGGGACCTCAAATGTTTTTATCTGTTAAGCACTTTTGTCTTCTAGTGTCAAGACTTCATCAGAACAACAAATCATTCATCTATCACAATCTTAAATATCAATTTGTAAAATCATCAAATCTGATGTCAATTTTCATTTTATCCTTGATGACTAGGTTTGGTTCTGATATCGGAACTGACTTGGTCATTACTACAGCTCGCACAGGCCAAAAACTCTCAAGCTTCACCCTTACCCATAATTCCCCTCTCCCAGTTACCTCAGATCTCATTTGCTTCTTTTATGGACAGATGCATTTATCTCATCTCTCGAGCTTACTTCATTTTTGTGAAATTTCTTGTTATCTTTTAAAAATATCATTCCCTTTTGTTTTCTTTCTTTCCGTGCATTTGTGTACCTTCAGTATCATTTTTGATAGTCTCTCCCCATACACTTTCGTGTATTGACACTCTTATTGTTGATAGTTCTGCCTTCTTTTTCTTTTTCTCTACTCATTAAAAAAACAAAAAAAGTAGTAAAGTAGTGCTCTTTTTCTTTAAAGTGTTCTGTTCTGCTTTTTTCCTTACACATCGGTGTACCTAAAAATATCACTGTTGATAGTTCTCTTTTCTTTCCCTTTCTTTCCAATTTCCTTTCCTGTCACAGTTTCTCTGTCAACCTTCACTATTATGTCTGACAAACCCAAAGGCCCCTCTGGTTTTAAAAAATTCTAGAAGTGTGGCCACAAAATTCCTTTCTTTGACTCACATATCTTGTGTGTTTATTGTTTAGGTGCCATTCATCTTCAGGTAGCCTGTAGCATTTGCCACAGCTTTAGACACAGAGCTCTTGTCGAAAGAATAAATGAATCTTGAAGGGCTTGATCGCCTCAGCATTTGTGGAAGTCATATCTGCTGAAAAGAGTAAAACTGATATTTCATTCCCTGTCTGCATCATTATTATCATCTTCATTAGGAAAGAGAAAAAAAGAGGAGCTTGTCAGTTCCATTCTCTCACTTAGAACCAACTTTCAAAAAGCACAAATCCTTGGCTCCATGAAGGATGTTGGATCCGCTGGATGCTCCATCAAAAACATCAGTGCCAGAAAAGAAGTCCTCAGTACTGACAACTGTCTTGGCACCAACGATCTTGACTCCAAAACCTTTGGAGCAACAAATTCAAGTACCAGCTCAGGACAAATGCCCCTTCACTCCTTCTTTGATTTTGACTACCTCAGCACAGTCAGTTCAGCTTCATTTGCCAAGGGTGGTTTATTTGCCATCTATTGACCCTTTTGCGGTGAATTACAAGATGCCCTTTTACAAAGACCCATATCACCTTCCCAGGCCTCTATCCAGTTCACCAAAAGTCTCACAGAAGTTAGTGAATAAAATTCTGTGGGGGGGAAGGACTGATAGGACTCCCATCAGTTCCAACCTCTTTGGGTCTCAAAACAGATTCAGCTTTTACCCCTTTAACTACTCCTCTTCTGACCTCCACTGAGGTTTTAGAGATGTCAGCTCTGAGTCATCTGGCTCCAACTGTATCAGTTCCAGAGACCTCCCTCCCTTTGGAACAGATTATTACCCTGAGTTCTTCAGTTCTGTCAGATTTGGAGACTTCTCAGGGCCATATCTGTCCTGTCAGCTCCAAGGAGTTGGGGTCGACTCCAATTTTTTCAGAGCTGTCCATGCATCTTGGAGGTTTAGCATGGCTCAGTTCAGACCTGGCTTCTGTCTCAGGTGCTGTCTCATCAGTGTGGTGAGTGACCATGATTCTGAGGCATTCTCTCTCAGTTCCAGGCACTCTTCCATTTTCGGGGTGAATGGCCTTCAAGGCAATAGAGAGGGCCTTATTTACAGCAGTCTCACAGTTGGCCCCTTCCTCCTCGGAGCATATCCCATCCTCACATTCCCTTATTCCACCTGTCTATCCACTGGGGCAACAAGTACCGAATCCGCAGGTCCCACAGATTCATATTCTGTCCTCTTCTGATACCACCCCAGACTATCCCCCTGAGGAGATTCCTCAGAAGAAAAAGTTCAAGAGAAAGCACTTAGATTCCCCTCAGGAATCAGTCACAGAAGACACCAGTTCTGATGAGGAGGTAGAGTCCCCAAGGTCACCCCCCCCCCGATGATGTCTCCCTTTGGAGACATCTTAGAGATTTTGAAACAGAGGGATGACCGGAAGTCCCAATATCATTTCTCAGAGGAGTTGGTGTACCTGCAGGTTTTTGGTACTCACCCATCTACCTCTTGGGTGGCTCTGCCTGCTGATGAGCTCATTCAGTTGATCTTGCAGCGGGCATGGAAGACACCAGACACCATTGAACCTATCCCCAAGAGACTGGACAAAATGTTATCTACCCACAAGGACAAGCAATTTTGGGCCAACGATTTACCTGTAGATGCCATGATCATAGTGGTCACCATCAGAAAGGAACTTGCTGAAGAAAGTTGCTCTATCCATCCACCCAACAAGGAGTCTCAGGCGATGGACAGATTTGGGAACTGGGTTTCCGCTTCATCAACCTTTGATTTAAGGTCTTTGAATTTCCTGGAACATTTGACCAGACTTCAAAGGGATCTAATCAAGGAGCTGTCAGATACCCTACCAGGATCTGTTGCAGAAGGAGTCCAAGAGAAAGTGGCTTACCAGTTAGCTACCCTAGAGCCTGAGTCAATCTTGTTCATGAGGCTCATTGCCCATGCAGCCAAAGGGATCATCAGAGTGGTGAGTTCAGGCATAGCCATAAGGAGACACACCTGGATGTGTCTATGTGATTTTGTGGAGCCATTTCAGTCCTCATTTATCAATGCCCCTTTTGACGGATCATCTCTGTTTGGCCCATGGTGTGAGGAAGATTGTAAGATCCTTTCTGCCATAGGAGTATGTTTTTCCACCCCACCCACCCCGAGATCCTTTTCCAAGAATCATAGGAGCAGTGGAAAAATGTAGTTCAGAAAATCTCAAGGGCCTTTCCAGGACATGTGGGTAGCCAGCTACCCCAGAGGCAGAGGGGGGAACTATAATGGACGACATTGCCCATGAGGCAGAAGTGGTCAACAGAACCAGGGTTCTAGGGATTCCTTCCCAGGGAAACCCTATAAGCGCTGCTGAATGGAGGCCTGATTGTCTTCCTCTCACATGAGTTAGGGGTGCTTTTCCCTGCACCAGGATGCCTGGCTGCAGATAACTTCCAATTCCTGGGTGCAGAAAATCATTTTCAGAGGTTATTCAATTCCCTTCCCACCCCCAACCCCCATATGCAAAAACATCCCCAATGTTCCACCTAGTCTGAGGGAACAAGCAGCAATAGAAATTCAAAAGCTGCTAGGAAAAAAGAGTCATCCAAGAAGTACCATCAGACCAAACAGAATCTAGAACTTACTCAAGATTCTTCTTAGTGCCAAAGAAGTCAGAGGGCTGGAGACCTATTTTGGTTTGCAACACACTGAAGAAGTCAGTTTGTCAAACCAAGTTCCGGATGGTCAGGATAAAGTCCATACTTCCTTTCTTGGAAAAGGATGAGTGGATGTGCTTGATAGATCTCCAGAATGCATATTACTATATAAAAATGGATAAATGATCCAGAAGATTTCTGTGTTTCTGGCTGGGAGCCAGTCATTACCAATTCAGGGTACTGCCTTTTGGACTCACCACAGCCGCTGAGGTGTTCATGAAATGCATGGCAGCAGTAGAAGCTCACTTTAGTAGAAGCACACTTTAGACTGCAAGGATTCTGGGTGTTTCCATACTTGGATGACTAGATCATCACCGCTCTGACCAAGCATCTTCTGATAGAGGGGAGGGACTTTGTTCTCCAGACCTGCGCTTATTTGGGAATAACAATAAACTACAAAAAAAATCACAGTTGACTCCAACTCAGACTTTACAATTCATAGGAGCTATACTAAATAAGACAACAACTGTAGCTTCTCTTCCTCCAGAAAAGCTTCAGAGAATAAGAACACAAATTCAAAGGATAATACACAGGAAGAAAGTATTTGCTAATCTAATCTTACAGGCTCTGGGCTCCATGGCAGCATAACTCTAGTACCTATGGCAAGGTATCATATGAGAATTCTGTGTGGCTTGTGGCTTCTCAATGGTCCTGTTTATATCATCCTATGTTGGACCTGATTTTAATCACCAGCCACTACAGAAAAGATCCAGCTTAGCAGATACTTTCCAAACAGATTCTTCTAGGTTGCCCATTCAAACCTTTAAAACCCAAGGCCATGGTGACCATGAACACCTCCCAGATTGGGGGGGGGGGGCATTTTCTGGGCAAGACTGTCCAAAGCACTTGGTCCCCTACAGAGTCCAACTTGCATATCAATGTTCTGGAAACAAGAGCATAGCTTTAAGAGTTGCAGGCCTTTCAATCTGCTCTCCCTCTGGGAACAATTGCAATTCAATCAGACAATATGTCAATAGTTTGGTACATCAACAGACGAGGAGGAATAAAATCATACCTCCTTTGTCGAAAAGCACAAGAGTTTGGCAGTGGTTGATCTCTTTCAACCACTTTCTGATATCAACGTACATTCTGGGGAAATCCAATGTAATAGTGGACAAACTGAGCAGATGTATTTTCATGCCTCATGAGTGGTCTCTCAATCCAAAAGTGGCGGAAAGGATTTTTTGTCAGTGGAGCCAACCTTGTTGTGACCTATTTGCCTCTCCCCTAACAACAAGTGCAGCAACTACTTTGCCTTAATCCCCCCATTGGGGGAGTCACAGAGAGATGCTCTTCTGCACATTTGGTCCCCTGGACTACTATACACCTTTCCCCCGATTCCTCTAATCCCCAAATTCCTACAAGGAGTACTCAAGTTGAAGAGCAAGGTAATCCTCATTGCACTCTTTTGGCCTCGACAAATTTAGTTTCCCTTTCTTTGGCCTCATCTAATTCAACAACCTTGGATTCTGGACCCAGCTCCAGACTTTCTCTCCCATCCAGAGGGACTAGTTCATCTGGACATTTCAAACTTAAAGCTGACAACATGGTTCTTCCAGTTCCACTAATTGCCAGACGAAGTAATCTATCTTCCACTATCCGCCACATTCTTATAGCTTCACACAAGCCATCTACCCATAAACTATACCCAAGTAAATGAAGAGATTTGCCACATGGGCTTGCAAAAGGAATATTGACCCCTTTTCTGTGTCTACTGATAATAATATTAGACTTCATAACCTCTCTTTTCTATGCAGGGCTGCACCTTCTACCATGAAAATCCAACTAGCAGCAATGTCTCATTTTCATAATGGTTTTGAAGAACACTCCTTAGCGTCACACAATCTTTGTAAATCCTTCTTAAGAGGGATACGTTTGTTGAAATCTCCCTTTAAGGATCCTACTCCACCTTGGGATTTAAATCTAGTGTTACAGGCCATCATTCGTTCTCCTTTAGAATCATCTGCAAATTGTGATCTAAAATTTTTGTCATGGAAAACTTTAGATGTGAAGTTGTTCAATCCCGCCTTCATTCTTACAGATGGGTTTGAAGCCGATCCTCGGCTCTGAGTCAGCCAATTTGCAAAGCTCGAGGTCTCTAACAGCTCAAGGCCGAAACCCTATCCCACAATGCACCTCTACCTTCCCCAGATCTAGTTTGCCGCTGCAACAGATTGTGCGTTTTCTACAGCTCAAGCCGTATTTGTGAGATAAGCTTATTCTTTTTTGGAGTTCTTGCTAGTTTTCTTTCTTGTTTAGAATTCAAAAGTATTCAGTCAGGATAGACTATCCTTTCTTTGTTTTTGTTGTGCTAAGTAGTTAAAGAAAAATAAAGAACTTTGTGTTCTGGTTTTGGCATTAGGCCCTGTTGGTTTCTCTAGTTTTCTCCCTATCCCGTACAGCCGAGTTAGGCTTTCTTTAGTTGTTATAACTGTAGCCAGTTAGGCTTAATTTTGTTTTTTGCAGCTACAGCCAAGTTAGGCTTTCCTTAGTCATTATATCTGTAGCCGGTTAGGCTTAATTTTCTTTTTTGCTGCTAAGTTTTAAAAGTCGAGTGCAGACTTTGTTGTTTAGTGTTTATCCTTAGAGTTCTGATTGGATTGTTGCTGGGATTGCTTTATCTTACAGTGATTTAACTGCAAGGTCTACCATGCCTGAAAAAGCTAAGTCAGCTAAATGCAATCATAAAATGTCTATCACAGATGGCCACACCACCTGTATTTACTGTTTGGGAGAGGTTCATCTCCAAGAGGTTTGTTCCATTTGCCATGGTTTCAGTGCCAGGGTTTTGGCAGAGAGGAAAAGAAAGTTGGTTGAATGTGGTCTGATTAAGTCTGCAGTTCAGTCAGACTTAGATACTGCTCCAGAAAAACCAAACCCATCATCTTCTGCTTCTTCTTCTTCTGCAAGTTCAGATCTGATGGGGTCTTCGGTTCCGAAGATTTCCAAGAAGGTTCCTGTATCAGTTCCACAGTCATCAGAGCCGCCTGTATAGGTAGTTGGTAGAAGCTGGTCCCCAGTCTTGGAACTGGTATCTCCCACCTTAAGATCTCCGATTCTGGGCTCACTGGCTCCTTCTGTAGCTTCCTCTCGAGCTTCCAGACTTTCAGATTCGGATGTGGATCATGTGGTATGGAGACTGTTATGGGATCCAGCACTGGCTATAATTCTGTCGGCTTCGACTCAGGCAGTTTCGGAACCGACAAAGTCATCTCCTGTAATTTCTGCTCCTCCTCCGACTCGAATCAAGACATTGGAGCCAGAGGGAGTCGTTCAGATGTTTGTGGAACCGTCGGTTTCGACACTCACTTCAGACCTGTCGGCACTGACAACCCTGATGTCTTCTGCTCTGGAGATGGACTCTGGGAGCCGACACTCTCCTGTTGGCTCCAGGGAGGGGAGTCAAACTGATGCATCGGTTTCGACTCTTCCCCTTGGGGCCTCGATGTGGATGAGCTCGACTCCCATCTTTGGCTCGGAGCTGGTGGTTTTGTTGCGGGAGGAGTCATCGGTGTCTTCAGACCCGGGTGCTTCCTCGCACCAGACCCATGGTGCCTTCGCTGCCATGAGGAGGGTTTTATCCCCCTGGAGAGTCATAACCTCTGATATGGCCACCTCCTCCCGGAAAGCACCGGAATCTTCTTTGTCACTGAAGACTCGCTGTAAGTGTAGGGACCCGGAGCCTCAGGAAGCCCCATTGGGGGAAACCCTGCTCTTCCGAGACCTCCCCAGAAATTCCCACTGAGGAGGTTCCTCGGAAGAGGTTATGTAAGAGGAGACATTTAGATTCCCCTCAGGAATCCATCACATCTGACACCGATTTGGACAAATCGGAAGGTCCCCAAAGTCCCCCTCTGAGGATATCTGCTTTGCAGATATCTTAGAGAACCTTAAGCAGAGAGGTGACTGGCAGCCCCTTAACCCTACTGAGGATGAATCGGTGCTCCTGAAGGCTTTTGGATCTCGACCCTCCACCTCTTGGGTTTTTCCGCCCGTCGATGAGTTGATGGACCTTTTATCTCGAAGGGCATGGGAGTCACCAGATACTATGGAGCCCATTCCTAGGAAGCCCAACAAATACATCTCAGCACCTCATGATAAAACCTTTTTATCCAAACCAATTCCTGTTGATGCTATGGTGGTTGCGGCAGCCACTAAGAAAGAGATGTTGGAGACCTCTACGTATATCCATCCTCCTAATAGGGATTCTAGGATTATGGACAGATTTGGCAAGTGCATGTTCAGTTCTATGACCTTTACTCTTCGGTCTTTTAACTATCTAACCCACTTCATAAGGCTTCAAAGAGCTCTCCTGAAAGAGCTAGGAGATACTCTCCAGGGTGCAGTAGCCGATACAGTGGTGGACAAGGTGACATCTCAGCTTGCTACCCTCAATTCTATCATTAACTCTTCCATGTGCCTCATATCGTATGCAGTTGATGGGATGAGTAGGGCAAAGGGTACAGGAATAGCTCTTCGGAGGCATTCCTGGATGCGCTTATATTCTTTCACGGAACCTTTCAAGTCATCCTTTGTGAATTCCCCATTTGATGGTTCTTCCATTTTCAGACCAAAAGTTAAAGAGAGCATCACCAGATGTGAGCAAGACGGAAAGACTCTATCTGCTGTAGGAGTCCATTTTCCACCCCTACTAGACCTTATCCTAAAGTCAACGGGGAGGGAAAATGTGGTTCCGCAAAGCCCAAGGAGCCTTTCCTAACTCACGAGGTGAAGCCTCCTCCAGGGGCAGAAGAGGGGGCAATGATGGAAGATGATGCCCACGTGGCAGAGGGTGTCCGCAAAACCAGGGCAACAGGGATCAGTTCCTTGGGAAGCCCTACCAGCACTCCTGAAAGGTGGCCTGACTGTCCTGCTCTGGAGGCAGTTGGGGGACATTTATCTTTGTACCTAGGTGCCTGGCTCAAAATTACAAAAGACAGATGGGTACAAAATGTCATATCCAGAGGCTATTTCATCCCCTTTCATACTCACCCCAAACCAACAAAAGGAATCCTGTATGTTCCACCCAGTGTACGGGATGTAGCAACAGTAGAGGTTCAAAAACTATTAGAAAAAAGTGTCATCCAACCAGTCTTGGCAGACCAGCAAGGATCCAGAACTTACTCAAGATTCTTTTTAGTGCCAAAGAAAACAGGACTGGAGACCAATTTTGGACCTCAGTAGACTCAACAAGTATGTAGAAAAGACAAAGTTCCGGATGGTCACACTTCAGTCTATACTCCTGTTCCTACGGAAAGACAATTGGATGTGCTCAATAGATCTTCAGGATGCATACTACCATTTCAAAATGGGCAGGCCATCCAGGGATCACCTGCGCTTCAGGCTGGGAGCCAGTCATTTCCAGTTTTGGGCCCTGCCCTTTGGTCTCACTACAGCCCCCAGAGTGTTCACCAAATGTATGGCAGTGGTCATGGCTCACTTGAGACATCAAGGAATCCAGGTGTTTCCATATTTGGATGACTGGCTCCTCACTGCACCTACCAGGCATCAGCTTATTCGGGTGAGGGACACTGCCATAGATCTTTGTTTTCAACTGGGCATCACACTAAATTCAGAAAAGTCTGCTTTATTGCCATCATATCATACAGTATTTATAGGAGCAGACTTAAACACAGTCAACATGTCCTTAAAACTTCCCTCAGAAAGAGTGTTTACCCTATGACATCAAATTGTAGACCTTTCAAAACACAAAGCACCAGCATCACAGATTCTCAGGCTGCTGGGCACCATGGCAGCAGCTATCACTGCAATACCCCTGGTGAGATCTCACATGTGCATTCTTCAGTGGCTGCTATTCATGCAATGGACCTTTCAGGACTTACCAATGAATCGCCTGTTCTGATAACCAACTCTTGCAAGGAGTGGTGGCTAACATCTGAATCGGTGACCAAGGGACGTCCCTTTATCTTTCCGGCTCCAGTTGCAACGGTGACCACGGATGCCTCCCTGATCGGGTGGGGGGGCATTATCAGGGATGGACAGCCCATGGTACATGGCAGGTACACGAGGCTCAATTGCATATAAATGTCCTAGGGAAGAGAGTGATTCTCTTAGCATTGCAGTTCTTTCAAGACTCTCTTCCTCTGGGCACAATTGCAATCCAGTCAGACAACATGTTCATAGTCTGGTATATAAACAAACAGGGTGGAACCAGATCTTATCCTCTATGTCAAGAGGCTCTAAGAGTATAGAAATGGGCAGAGTCCACCCAGTGCTTTCTGATAGCAACACACATCCCAGGGAACTCCAACGTGATAGCAGACAAACTCAGCAGGGCAATTCTGTTGCCTCACGAGTGGTCCCTCAAGAACGAAGTAGCAGAAATGATTTTCCGCGGATGGGGCCAGCCTTGCTGTGACCTCTTTGCAGCTCCCACAAACATGAAATGCAGCAACTACTTTGCCCTGATCCCACAACAGGGACAGTCCCTGAAGGACATGCTCGTACACAATTGGCCCCAGGACTCCTTTATGCCTTCCCTTCCTTTCCCCTGATTCCCAAAGTTTTGCAGAAAGCCAGTTTTCTGGGCAGGAAACTTATCTTAACAGCCCCATATTGGCCTCATCAAATCTGGTTCCCTTTTCTGAAGCCTCATCTAGTAGAAGAAACTTGGATCCTGGATCCACTACCGGATCTTCTGACCCACTCGTCAGGAGCTCTTCAACCTTCACTTCAGTCCAACAAACTGACAGCTTGGCTGCTCCAATTCCCAGAGTAGCCAGGCTCCAAAATGTATCAGAAGAAGCTCAACATATTCTTTTGTCCTCACATAAGCCTTTAACCAGGAAACTATACCTCAGTAAGTGGAAGAGGTTTTCAATCTGGGCTCAGCAAAATAACATTGACCCTTTTCTAGCCTCCATATCGGATATCTTAGAGTTTCTGACCAAACTGTTTAAGGAAGGAGCTGCAGCAGCAACCATTTGGGTACAACTGGCTGCTTTATCTAATTTCCATATAGGTGAATCAGGAAATGGTATTATGTCCCACAAGATGGCGAAGGCCTTTTTGAAGGGTAAGATGCATCTAAAACCACCAGTTAGATCACCTACCGCTCCATGGAATCTGAATTTAGTCCTATCCAAGATTATTCTCCTGCCCTTTGAACCTGCTGTGAGCTGAAATAGCTTTCTTGGAAGACCATTTTCTTGGTGGCCATTACATCTGCATGCAGAATTTCAGAGTTGCAAGCCCTTTCAGTTAGACACCCATATTTGATATTCCACAAAGATAGGGTTTCCCTCAGGACGAACCCTTCATTCTTACCCAAAACTTGTTCAGAATACACCCTTAATCAGGCAATTGAATTACCTGTTTTATTTCCCAATCACACTAATTAATTGGAATATATGCTTCACAAGCTTGATGTCCATAGACAACTTCATTTATATTTAGACAGGACAAAAGACCATAGAAGAGCTGATCAGTTGTTTGCCTCCTTCTCAGATTCCAGGAAAGGTGCAGTGGTATCTAAATCTACCTTATCCAAATGGCTTTCTGATTGTATATCCTTTATATATCATGAGGCAGATATTTCTTTAGAGAATAAAGTCAAGGCTCATTCAACCAGAGCTGTTTCTACTTCCATAGCCTTTTTGGCCAGACTACCCATTGATTCTATTTGTGTAGCTGCCACATGGTCAAGGCCACATACTTTCATAACTCATTGCAAAGTAGACAAGGCCTCTAGGGAGAGGGCTTCATTTGGTTCTGCTGTCCTTAGACAGGTACTCCCGTGAGCCACCCAAGTTTGTGGTGCTGGGGACGCTACCCATCAGTAAGAATGAAGACAAGATTGAACAACTTCACATAAAGAAATTATGTACTTATCATAATGTTCCATGTGAGTTGTTCTTCTCGCCTTCATTCTTACGACACCCCCACCAATGTCTGGAAGTTCAAGAGAGGCTCTACATTGGTTTTGGTTCTTCTGAGGAGTTTCTTCTCACTATTTGTCTTTATGATTTCCTTTGAAATCTGATTTAGATTTACCACTAGTTGGCAGCAAACAAGATCTGTGGAAGGTAGAGGTGCATTGTGGGATAGGGTTTCAGCCTCAAACTGTTAGAGACCTCGAACTTTGCAAATTGGCCAACTCAGAGCTGAGGATCAGCTCCAAACCCATCAGTAAGAATGAAGCCGAGAAGAACAACTCACATGGAAAGTTATGGTAAGTACATAACTTCTATTTTTAGTAGCTATGACCTCTGCAAGGAGAATTTCAGAAATTCAAGCCTTATCATGTAAGCCACCTTATCTGTTCTTTCACAAAGATTGGGTCTGCTTATGAACAAACCCCTCTTTTCTACCTAAAGTAGTCTCAGAAGCTAATAACAATCACTCTATTGAGTTGTCAGTATTCTTTCCCAACTTTACGAACAAAGGTGAATACTGCCTTCACTTGCTAGATGTTCATAGACAATTATGCTTTTGTCTTCACAGAAGGAAGGACATAAAAAAACTGACCAGTTATTTGTTTCCTTTTCTAATACAAGTTTTGGCAAACCAGTCAGATAACTCAAGGATTTTATGTCCTTTATCTACAATAAGAACAAAATTAATTTTCCTAGACCAATTAAGGCACACTCTACAAGATCTGTAGCCACTTCAGCAGTTTTTCAATCAAGAACTTTAATGGATGATATTTGTGCAACAGCAACTTCGGCTTCTCCACATACCTTTATTACTCATTAGAAATTGGATTTGGTCTCAAGGGTAGAGCATCATTTGGTTCAGTGGTGTTCAGGAATATCATTCCGTGAGTCCTCTCAAGATCTAAGGTAGCTGGGGACTCTGCCCCAATCATCAAGGATAAAATGAAAATTGACAACATCAAATAAAGAAATTATGATCTTACCATAATGTTCCATCTGTGTTGTCCATTTTCTTTTATCCTTGACTTCCTTTCCTCCATCACCCGGCCTTTGAAGACTCTTTAGTGGAATGGATACCTTCATATTACTTATTATTCTTATTAAAGCATAGCAGATATGGCTTCCACTAAAGCCTCTATATATATATATATATATATATATATATATATATATATATGTATATATATGTATATATATATATATCTCATCTTTCAGCTTATCCTGGTTAGGGGTCGCCACAGTGGAACAATGGTCTGCAGAACAATTGGAAGTGGAGTTTCACGGTGTTGAGTTGCCAGCCTGGCACTCAACCTTCCACAGAAGGTACACATATGCACACACTCACACCTAAGGCCAATTTAGAATGTCCAATTCACCTAGAGCATGTCTTTGAGATGTGGGTGGAAACTGAAGCACCTGAAGGAAACCCACACGACCACAGGGAGGACATGCAAATGCCACACAGAGGGCACCTCAGCCAAGAATTAAACTGGAGAACCTCTTGATGTGAGGCGGCAATGCTCACCGCTGCACCATCATGGCCGCCCATATACACACACAAACACACACACGTATATATATATATATATATATATATATATATATATATATATATATGGGTGTACTTCTGAAGAACGAAAGTTCACTACTTTGAACTTCAAAAGTACACCCACACTAACGCGAAAGTGCACTTTCACGAAAGTGCACTTTTGCGAACCCGCTAGACCAAATGGGCTAGCAGTCACAGAACTTAGGGTTAGGGCACGGGTTAGGGCATGGGTTAGGGTAAAGGGATAGTTAGTAGGGCTAACCCTTACCTTAACCCCGTGCCCTAACCCTAAGGTCCGTGACTATCACACCACAGAGGAAGACATTCCAAATCGGGTTATGTCCTCCACTGTGGTGCGATAGTCACGGACCTTAGGGTTAGGGCATGGGTTAGGGTAAGGGGATAGTTATTAGGGCTATCTCCTTTCCTTGACCCGTGCCCTAACCTTAAGGTCTGTGACTATCGCACCACAGTGGAGGACATAGCCTGTTTTTCAATGTCTTCCATTGTGGTGCGGTAGGTTCGGTCTAGTGAGCTTAAGCGAAACTGCACTTTCATTAAAGTGCATATTCATTTAAGTGGGGATGTACTTTCCCATTTCAAAAAAGTGAATTTTCGTTGTAGGAAAGTACACCCATATATATATCACTCACTGAGACAGATGCCTGGTGTCAGAGCCATGGCCTCAAGCTCAATGCCAAAAAGTGCAGTGTCATCCCCTTTGGTAAAAACTCTGTACCCATGAACTACCACATAGGCAGCAATCTACTTAACACTGAATGCATGATAAGAGGCCTTGGGACCCAGGTGGGCAGTAGTCTCCCTTTGATAGTCACATCACCACAGTAGTCAGGAAGTCCTTCTACATGGCACACCTCATCATAAAAAGGTTCTCATCCAGGAAAAAAGAGGTCATTGTTCCCCTCTACTCGTCACTCATTAGACCCATTATAGAGTACAATGCCCCTTTTGGAATGTACCTCACTAGACATCTGCAGCAGCTGGAAAGGCCACAGAAGTACCTCACAAAGAGGATTACTGGTCTCAAACAAATGCCCTACACTGACTGCCTCAAGAAACTCCAGCTTTACTCTGTAGCATATCGCCTACTCAGAGGTGATCTCTGCCTAACATATAAAGCTATGTCAAGCCCAGAGCTGTTAGACATGCTACACCTAAAGAAATCCCAATCCCTTTGAGCTACATGCTCTAGGGACCTAAACCTTGTCACCACAATAAACAGGACATGCTGGAGGGATAGATTGCTGTCCCAGAGACTTCCTATACTCTGGAACAAGCTACCCATCTATGTCAGGCAAAGTTCTTCATTAGCACACTTCAAGAAAAATCTTGATGAGAGGATGGGAAGTAGGAAATACACCCCAGGGATCACTTCTGTGTCTCTGCTGGACAATAACTTTCTTGGGTGGTGTAAGCTATGAAGCCTTGCTGGCTAGGCTTACATAGGCCCTTGGGCCAATAGCCTAGTACCAACCTATGAACCTATGAACCTATATATATAAAACTCAATCTGAGGTAACTGGGAGAGGGGTATTATGGGTAAGGGTGAAGCTCAAGAGTTTTTGGCCTGTGCGAGCTGTAGTAATGGCCAAGCTGGTTCTGATGTTGGAACCAAACCCAATCATCAAGGACAGAAAATAGACAGCACAGATAGAACATTATGGTAAGTACATAACTTCTTTTTAATCACCTTAAAGGCATACATACCCATAACAATAAAAACTTTCACATTATATACTTGATCCCTTTTACTTTTCAAAACACAGCTAATGGATTTTTGTTCATTTAAACCTGGATCCTTGTCAGATCCTAATGTCAATTGCCAATTTAATTCCCTTACTACCAATTTGTTTTCCATATAACCCCATATTCATTTTGTCTCACCTTTTCTAACAGAAAAAACACAAATTTATTGAAATTTACACAATCCTTACCATATTTTGCCAGTGCATTAGTAAGGTCCTGCTTGGATATAGCATATATATGTTTATAAATATGTTTTTTAAGGCTGCCTTAGTATTCCCAACATAAAATGCTGGAGAAGAAAGACATGTTGCTAATTAAACAATACCTAAACTATTACAATCAAAACACCCTTGTCCATAAATAATCCTATCTCGTAAAGTGACAAAGTCATCATTTGAAACACAAATCAGACTTGAGATGTCTACTGAGTCACTGCTGTGGTTCCTTCCCTCTACGCTATACAGCCTGAATGGGAGATTTTCTCCTACTGCATGTTATCATTACTAAATACATCTTCTGGTCAAGAATGTTCTGGTTGGCCTTTTTCACCCAATATTATCTCATTCTGCTTGATTTTATAAATTTAGGATGTCTGTCATTGCTGTGCAAATAGGTTACTCTCTCACTTCTTCATTGCTTCTTCATCTTTAACAACCAAACCCACCTCAAACAGATTTTCCATCAGAATTTTTCTTGAACCTCTAATTATTATTTAACAGTCACTTTACTTGTTCAGCAGGTACATGATCTGCACCACTGGTGCTCATTTTCAGTCAGTAATTAGTTACAAAATTGAAAATTAAAAATCACAGTACAGGATAATAATGTACAAAGAGCATTAAAATGCAAAACCTGATATGGGGTGGGGGGCTACATTTTATAAAATAGTGTACAATTTGGCAGACAATTCCAAAAACCGTGGTTACCTTTATGGCCTTGTTGCATTTGCTATGCTACCAGACACTAGTATGGCATTGCAGGCATCCTGTTTGTATAATTACCAATGTATGGAACTGTATATGAAGGCATAATATCTGTAATGCTTCAGTTTTCTAACAATACTGTTACTGTATTTCTTACAAAAATTTGGTACACTAGTGCTTGTATCAGCAAATCTGCAAGCACAGATGTTTTTGATATTCATTGTGGTAAGATAACAATATTATTTCACAAAACAGTCGTAATGTTCCTTATTTTTCTGTTGTTTATTTCTGTTTGTGCCACTAAGCTTTCCGCTAATTTTATTTTCAGTTTCTCTGCATCTGTTTATAACTCCCACAAACTTCATTTCAAAAGAGCAAAAATGTCCAACAACAGAGCAAATCTCTCTTTATCAAGGCATCATGGGAGAAACACATCTTAACCATGAAGACATAAAAGTATTTCAGCATACTTGCTCTTGAATGCACAATGACAGCAAGACTTTACTAATGCAGTGCTGCCAATAAACCAGACTAGTATAGACATGTTTCCCCTTTATTTGGGCTCATAATGAACTAAAGGTTGCAGGTACTGCAACTCTAGCTCTGGGTGATTATTTTATTTATCATTTGGTGACCGGGAAAGTCCGACTTGGAACAAAGCCAATTTTCAGTGGAGGCCCAGGGAGACACACTTCAAACGCATGTTTTTGTAACATGGGAGGAAACTGAAGCACCCAGAGGAAACCCACATGGATGCAGAGAGGACATGCAGACTCTGCACCCCAGCTGAGAATTGAACTGGAGAACCTCTTGCTTTGAGGCGACAATGCTACCGCTGCACCACTGTGCCATCTTATTATGATCAGTACTATAACATTTTGTTTGCAAATACACAACATGCTGGAGCATGTGCAAGGGCACTGTCTGATTAAAGCATTCAAAACAATTCAGCTAGACTGGGTAAAAACAAAGCTGCATGTAGCAGGAAGGATGCGCACCTGTTGATAAAGAATACAAACTGGCATTTACACATGTAAACACACCGGCAAAAGTGCTATAACTGAACATGCACAGTGAAAAAGCATGCCAGAAGTATATATATTGTAAAATAGTATGTGTCTAGAGCTCAAACCACTTATTTTAATTGTAAAGAGGTATGACTTTTGGACACCACTGTGTACAAAACTTTCTGAGACAACAGTTATAAAATTCTTAGAAAAGAAACTTTGGAATAGTCAAAGCTTACAATAATTATTGGTTCTCAGATTTAAATCGTGGTTGGACTGACTTCCTTGCAAAGTCTACGTGTCCTGCTGGTGTCCCTGTGGATATTTGCTAAGTGATCTATTTTCTTCCTACATCCCAAAGACATGTTGCTAGATGGATTGCTCATCACCTGAAGTGTATGTAGGTGTTTGTCTGATATGTGAATGAGTGTTTGTGTGTGTGTGTGTATTAATACATGTGGACATACTAGCACATCCTGCAGTAGGCAACACAATGTGGATTACTTCTTTGTCTGTTTTACCACTGAGGGCCAGGATAAATTCAACACCCACATGACCCTGAACAGGATGAAGCATCAGCAAGTCAATGACTAAAAAGTGATCAAGTTAATGGCAAAATGCATTTATGTCTTAGATTAAAAAGGGCAAACTAATGGCTACATGCCAGCACAAATAAATAGCAAATGATATTCTGGGTAATGCAAGAGTTCCAGTTCTGCTAAATGCAAAGGATGTTTAAAATGTTCAGGCTATTCAGTTTTTTTGGTACTACCAGCTAAGGCATCTGAAAAATAATTCAAGGAAATTATCAATAATAATCATTCAAATATCTGAGTATAAAAACTTTTGTAAGTACATTCTTAGGTTCATAGGTAGGTACTAGGCTATTGGCCCTAGGGCCTATACAAGCCTAGTCAAAAATGGACCATGGCTTTCGCCACCCAAGAAAATTATTTTCCTGTGCCCCTGTCAAGCAGAACCACAGAAGTGATCTCCGGGGTGAATTTCCTATTACCCATCCAATCATCAAGATTTTTCTTGAAGAGTGCTAATGAGGAGCTCTGTTTGACATAGATAGGTAGTCTGTTCCAGAGTATGGGAAGTCTCTGGGACAGGAAACTATCCCTCCAGCATGTTCTGTTTATTGTGGTGACAAGGTTTAGGTCCCTAGAGTGTGTAGCTCGGAGGGATTCGGATTTCTTTAAGTGGAGCATGTCCAACAGCTCTGGGTTTGACATAGCATTGTATGTTAGGCAGAGATCGCCTCTGAGTAGGCGATATGCGATGGAGTAAAGCTGGAGTTTTTTGAGACGGTCTGCGTAAGGCATCTGTTTGAGGCCAGTAATCCTCTTTGTGAGGTATTTTTGCGGCTTTTCCAGTTGTTGTAGATATCTTGTGAGGTACATACCAAAAGGGGCGTTATACTCTATAATGGGTCTAATGAGTGATGAGTAGAGGGGAACAATGACCTCTTTTTTTCTGGATGAGAAACCTTTTGTGATGAGGTGTGCCACATAGAAGGATTTCCTGACCACTTTGGTGATGTGATTATCAAAGGAGAGACTACTGTCCACCTGTGTCTCAAGGTCTCATCACACTTTCAGTGTTAAGTAGACTACCACCTATGTGGTAGTTCATGGGTACAGAATTTTTACCAAAGGGAATGACAATGCACTTTTGGGCATTGAGCTTGAGACCATGTCTTTGACACCAGGCATCTGTCTCAGTGAGGCCCTTTTGTAGGATGTCCACATCGTTAGGAGTTTCAGTTATGGCTCCTAGTTTGCAGTCATCTGTGAATTTAGTTAGCCAAAGACCTTCTGTGTTAGCCTGTACTTCAGAGAAGTAGATACCAAACAGGAGAGGACCCAGGACTGAACCCTGTGGTACTCCACTTGTCACTGGTCTGAAGTCTGATTTGGAGTCTGCTATTTTCACAGTGTGGGTTCTTTCAGTAAGCCAGTTGGCAACCCATCTTGTGACATAGGGATTCATACCTAGTTTAGTGAGTTTATCTATAATTCCAGAGTGGGGGATGGTGTTGAATGCCTTGGCGAGTTCTAGATAGGCTGTGTGAACCACCTTACCCTCATCTATGGCTTTGGTGACTACTTAAAAGAAGTCTATCAGGTTTAGGAGACATAATCTGCCTTTTACAAACCCAAACTGTGTGGGGTTCAGGGTTTGGAGATCTCCAATGTCTTTGTTTATGAGTTCCATGATGATATGTTCCATGGCCTTGCAGACGAGGCTCGTCAGACTAATGGGGCAGTAGTTCCTGGGGTCTGTTGTGGCACCCCCTTTGTGGAGTAGGATAACTGTCATGGTGCACCATTCAATGGGCACAAAGCCTGAGGTGAGGCTATGATTGAACATGGTACTTAGGTGGGGTGCCAGTTCATTCTGTAGTTCATGTAGAAGGCAGCCTGGGATGTTGTCAGGTCCCATGGATGCTGTGTTCTTGGCTTTGGAGAGTGAAGTTTTTACCTGTGCAGCCGTGATTACAGGAACTTTGCATTCTTCCGGTATAAAGATGGGCCCTTTAGGGGGTGAGAGGGGGAGTAAAGTTAGCACTGAACCTATCTGCCAGGATGTTGGCAATATCAGTTGGTTCTGTATATTTAGTGTCATTGTGCTGTAACTCAGAGCAGATCTGAGTGTTGCCATTGAGATTTTTGACATAGCTATAAAATGCTTTGTGGTTGTCTTTAGAATCAGTAGCAATTTTGTTTTCATAACTAGCTTTGGAGGATTTTATGAGGGATCTCAGCTTCTTACTGAGGCTGACAAGGGAGTTCCTCCAATCGTGGGATTTTACTCTTTTTTGCAACAGTTTCTTTCTTCTGTTGTAGAGTTTGTTTATAGCAGAAGACCACCAGACTGGCTTCCTTTTTTTGGAGGATAGGATCTTGGTTCTCTTAGGGATAGCATGATCCATGCACTCGTGTAAGTGCTTATAAAGTGCATTTGTGTAGGATTCAGCAGTCGTACCTCTATTGTCTATCTGCATGGCTGTCATGAAGTTTGCCACTTCTGTCTTAAGAAGCGTGAAGTTGGCTTTGGAGAAATTTTTTACGGTTGTTTTCCTAATGGGTGGTGGGAGCGGGATGTGGATGTCTAGGGTGATTAGCTTGTGGTCGGATCTGACCAACGAGGAGCTGACCTCTGGTGTGGAACACCGGTCACCCATGTTGGTGATGACCAGGTCTAGGATGTTGCTGCCTCTGGTGGGGGTGTGGATAAGTTGATCCAAAGCGTTGGAACTGATGATTTCCAGAAAACGTTGAGCAAAAGAGTTGGTATACGAGTAGTTTTCCCAGTTAATGGTAGGGTAGTTGAAATCACCCATTATTAGAGTGTTGGGTTGTACCTTAATATTTTCCAGTGTATCAAGAAAAGGGGAGTGGGAATCCTGGGGCATGGTGGGGGGTCTGTAGCAAGCTACAATCTGGATTGCAGTTTTGCCCAGAGTTAGTTGAACTTGGATAATCTTGGATGCATTATGCTGAGCAACTAGCATGGAGGTGTGGATATCCTTAATGAATATGGACACTCCTCCACCTTTAGTGTTTCAGTCCGGGTTTGGTGGCCGAAAGGTGTGGTATGAATTATAGCCTGGTAATGCAGGGGTGCTCTCTGGAGCTTTGAACCAGGTCTCTGTCATTGCACAGATGTCAATGTTCTCCATTTTAAGGAGTGCCTCGAGTGAGTGCATGTTGAGGTTTAGACTTCTAGCATTGAGTAGTATTACCCTCAGATTTTGCTTGCTTGTACCTGTTACAGTGGTGAATTTGTCATTTGAACCTTGCCGAAGAAAGGCACTATAGGGGTGGCAAGAGCTTTTGCCAGTATCCAGAATCCCAAGGGTGACAGGTGCAGGCCATCTCTGACAAAGCAGAGTGGTCTGTCGATCATGTCATCCGAGGCAGACAGATACTGGATTCCCTTAGAATGACACCAGAAGCTTAGCCAATTGTTAAAGTAAATCATTTTGTCCTTGAACTGTGGTGTCATTCTGGGTGATGGCAGGATGCTACTCAGGGCTAGGGTCATGCCAGCCTGGGCTATAAGATCAGAGAGCTCCTCCATGTCTCTTTTCATGTAGTCCAGGGAGGTACGTCTCAGGTCATTCACACCAACATGGACAATGACAGAGTCATATTTGTACTTGTTATGGAGTGACCTGAGTGCGTGCGTTATGTGGCGGATCCTGGCACCTGACAGGTAGCTGACAATAACTTTTTCCTTGTTTACCCTGGTGGAACATCAGTGTGCCTGACTATAGAGTCACCTATGACTAGAGTGTTGGGTACATTATGCCTTATGGGCTGTAGTTGAGTGGTACAATGAGTATGTGGGCTATGTGTCATTTGGGTTGTGTTGGGGGGGGTGGAGGTTGCTTGCATTTCTGCTTTGGAGGTCTCTGTTGTTTGGGCAGATTAGTACCGAGAGCCTCCGTGAATGTAGGTGTGCATTTTATGATTCTGTGTGTGTGTTTTGGTGGTGTAAGTTTTGAGGGAGTATGTGATGGGTGTGGTGCGGTGCAAGTGTTTACCTTCTCCTCTTGACTGTCTAGGCCAGTCTTTGGTAAAGAGAGCTTTGCTTCCAGTTTGGCTATATAAGTGCATCTCTCACAGGTTGTAGTGTTGGGTGGTAAGAGGAGAGGGTTGTCTGTGTACATGAGGCAATTGCTGCATTGTCCCAAGATGCCCAGATTCATCAGGTAGACAGGAGAAAATACCGGGAGCTGACCTTTAGACATGCCTGAATAGATGCTTATTTATTAAGTACTAAAAACTGTTTTCCTCTAGACAAGTGAGGAAAGTTGAGTGCTGTAGTAATTTGTAACTTATTTAGTGCTTACAATGAGTTCTGAACAAGTGTTGAGATCAAAGAAACAGATGGGTGCTAAAACTAAAAAGCTGGCTAGTTGCAAGGGAAATTTTGAAAAACAGACTTTTTTGGCGCCAGGAATAGCTTAACCCCAGTTAAGTGGGGGGGGGGGGGGCTTAGGAGCTCACAAACAGTACTGGACACAGCAAATCCGTATCTGACCTGCCACAGGAAAGGGGGGAAGCAAGCTTAGAATTTTTTTTTCCCAGTAAAGTGGAAAAGGAGAAAGCTGGAACAGAAGTTAATTCAACGTTAAGAATCTGAGTGGGTTGGCCTTCACAAATGTTCTCTATTAGATTAAGTGAGCTAATGACACTAGACTGGGAGGAGTGTCACAGATCAGATATACAGTATGGGCGAGCAACTGCAAGGCCACCAAGTATAAGAACACACAACACTAGGGTGGGTGGGAAAAATTACAGTTCTTAGCTGTAGCCACTAAATGAAAGTTTTAAACAGATCAAGGAGCAGACTCGAGAATGCTTTTAACAGACAAAAATGCACAGAAAAGGTCGGATAGAGCACTCACAAACTGAAAATACAACTCTCGGTATGAAAAAGCAGTTTACAGTTAAGTAATGTTAAAACAGTACATAAATGCAGTAAAACAATAAAAAAAGTTTTATAACAGTGCGAAAATATAGCAGATCAACTATATAGCACAATTATAAGCATTTCAGAAGTGCAATTCAGTGAAATAAAGAAATAACTTAGCCTGCTCTTGGAATCTTAAGGAATTTCCACTTATGCAATGCAATCCAGAGCCTGACAATACAAGCAGAACCTTTATAAGACACAGGGTTTATATAGCAGTAAGAATGGAAGAGTTGGAAGATCAGACTACTACTCAGCCCCTGCTATTACCCAATCACTCGTACTACAGAAGGTCAGGAGGCCTTGTTAGTCTCAATAATAATGAAGACAATCAGTAGAAAATGGCTCTGCTCATACTTGCCACATTCTCAACAAATTAATTGGTGCTACTTTTATACAACAAACTAAACTTTATTCACTTTACCTACACTAATAAAATCCTCTACAACAGATGCCAAGTCCTCAATTCTATGCTAAAATGGTACAAACCAAGCAAAACCTCAGATCAACTAACAAAGATATCCTCATAATTCACAAACGCCTTCTCCAAATTTGTGACACAGCTCCCTCTGTTTTCCTGGCAAACATTGTGGCGCTCACTGCCACGTGAAGTAAAGTAACCAACTTTTCTGTTTTCAAAAACTCATGCAAATCTCTCCTTAGTATAAACTCAACTTGCCCTAAACGTGGTATTGCTTAATCTGTACTTGTGCCTCTGTTTATCTTGTATTAGTCTTACCTCCAAGTTACTGTCATACATGTGACATCTTACCTCCATACTTTACTGCACAACTGATGCATTGTTGTGTAATTCTCTCTAATTATTATACTATATAACCTGGATGTTTATACTTGTGCTTTTTATTTTTTATTTTTTTTATTGCCATTTGTTTATTTTTTCGCATAAATCTTCGTAGTGCTCTCTGTATCCCCTACAAAAGCACACATTGCCCAGTAGGGCTAACCCAGTAAATAAAATGTAAACAAACAAATAAATAAAGTAAATACAATAATGCTCCAAATTCCATTAGGCCATCAAATGAAACATGAAGGCTTTTTAGAGTACATCTACACTGACTGGCCAAACATTGCCCATTTATTGAAGAGGTGGCAGACAGCTGAAAAAAAACAGAGGTATTGATATATAAAGTGTTAAGAAAGCTGTGCAAAATATGACATTTACCCAAGCATTAATCCATAGAAATAGCAGCCAAAGATATTATCAGAGTTACTGCAAGATATGGTTGAGTATCCTGTTTCTAGAATATCTGTTAAAGTAGACCTCCACCCTCCCATACCTATTACCTCATCCAAGATTTTTTTTTTCTGTGTATAATAACAGCTTTATCTAGCCAGTCATGAGTAAAACACTGATTACCTCTTATTGCATCAATTTCCAATCAAAGGCAATGACACAGAGCCAACATCCTTCCATACTTTTTGTAACAGAAATCTCTTGCTATTTTAAGAATTTGTGTCAACTTGCATGACATAGTTAATAGAGCTGACTGGAAACTAAAAATTGTTGGAAGCTTTTCAGTCAAGGCTGCAGAAGTGTGAACTGTTAGTCACAGATGACTGAGCAGGTCAAGCAGGGAAATAAAGCAACTTCACACCTTACCACTGTACTGTGCAATCAGAAGGCAGAATTCAGAAACCTATAATTTAGCTACTTGCCTGGAAGAAGTTTAAATGTAGCATCAAAGGCATTTTAGCAGCTTATACTTAAATCGGACTGAATCAATAAAGAAAGAGTTAGTGACATTGTGCTCAGTGGCATTCTAAGACGACAGTGATTCATAACACTGTCATTTAACTCATTACAGCCAAGTACACATCCAGGCATTTCTGCAGTTAACTCCTACTGACACCTCTAGGCGTCAAATATTGCTTGTTCATATTTTCTTTAATAACTCCAAAACCATGCTACATACAAGATATCAGAATATTTCATATTAAAGCATACATGATGGCAAACACAACTGTATTTATATTTGACCTCTTTCTAATGTAGCAAAAGAGATATTGAATAATTTTCCTGTTTCCCTTCATATCTCATAATTCAGAAAACATAGACAGAACTGCATAGCCTCATTTGAGAGCTCAAAGCCATATGAAGAAAATCCTGCTGGCAGTATGTGCCTTGCTTGAATAGTTACTGAGATATCATAAGCTGCTTATACAGCATTACAAAATTAATATTCACTTTCTTTATTTTGGCTTATAAAATCCAGTTTAAAGCATTGAACTGAATGAATGCCACCATTGTAAAGACTACTTTATCTTGAATAACTCCCATTTATGGTTTTCTAGTAACTCTCACGGTTCCAGAGATACGAATATTTGTTTGAACTGTAAGGTGCTAACTTAATTTTTTAAAGGTTCAAGACAGACCTACTGGGAGTTAAAGGTATACACTCAAAAAGAGCTCACACCTGACATTAAAAAAAATATTATATATAGTGACACAAAGTACACTGTTACAGTGGTGAATTTGTCATTTGAACCTTGCCTAAAAAAGGCACTATAGGGGTGGCAAGAGCCTTTGCCAGTATCCAGAATCCCAAGGGCGACAGGTGCAGGTCATCTCTGGCAAAGCAGCGTGGTCTGTCAATCATGTCATCCCAGGCAGACAGATACTGGATTCCCTTAGAATGACACCAGAAGCTTAGTCAATTGTTAAAGTCAATCATTTTGTCCTTGTACTGTGGTGTCATTCTGGGTGATGGCAGGGTGCTACTCAGGGCTAGGGTCATGCCAGCCTGGTCTATAAGATCAGAGAGCTCCTCCATGTCTCTTTTCATGTAGTCTAGGGAGGTACGTCTCAGGTCATTCATACCAATATGGACAATGACAGAGTCATATTTGTACTTGCTGTGGAGTGACCTGTGTGCGTGCATTATGTGGCGGATCCTGGCACCTGACAGGTAGCTGACAGTAACTTTTTCCTTGTTTAGCCTGGTGGAACATCAGTGTGCCTGACTATAGAGTCACCTATGACTAGAGTGTTGGGTACATTATGCCTTATGGGCTGTAGTTGAGTGGCACAATGAGTATGTGGGCTATGTGTCATTTGGGTTGTGTTGGGGGGTGGAGGTTGCTTGCATTTCTACTTTGGAGGTCTCTGTTGTTTGGGCAGATTAGTATCGAGAGCCTCCACGAATGTAGGTGTGCGTTTTATGGTTCTGTGTGTGTGTTTTGGTGGTGTAAGTTTTGAGGGACTATGTGATGGGTGTGGTGCAGTGCAAGTGTTTACCTTCTCCTCTTGACTGTCTAGGCCAGTCTTTGGTAAAGAGAGCTTTGCTTCCAGTTTGGCTATATAAGTGCATCTCTCACAGGTCGTAGTGTTGGGTGGTAGGAGGAGAGGGTTGTCTGTGTACATGAGGCAATTGCTGCATTGTCCCAAGATGCCCAGATTCATCAGGTAGACAGGAGAAAATACCGGGAGCTGACCTTTAGACATGCCTGAATAGATGCTTATTTATTAAGTACTAAAAACTGTTTTCCTCTAGACAAGTGAAGAAAGTTGAGTGCTGTAGTAATTTGTAACTTATTTAGTGCTTACAATGAATTCTGAACAAGTGCTGAGATCAAAGAAACAGATGGGTGCTAAAACTAAAAAGCTCGCTAGTTTCAAGGGAAATTTTGAAAAACAGACTTTTTTGGCGCCAGGAATAGTTTAACCCCAGTTAAGTGGGGGGGGGGGGCTTAGGAGCTCACAAACAGTCCTGGACACAGCAAATCCGTATCTGACCTGCCACAGGAAAGGGGGGAAGCAGGCTTAGAATTTTTTTTCCCATTAAAGTGGAAATGGAGAAAGCTAGAACAGAAGTTAATTCAACGTTAAGAATCTGAGTGGGTTGGCCTTCACAAATGTTCTCTATTAGATTGAGTGAACTAATGACACTAGACTGGGAGGAGTGTCACAGATCAAATATACAGTATGGGCGGGCAACTGCAAGGCCACCAAGTATAAGAACACACAACACTAGGGTGGGTGGGAAAAATTACACTAAATGAAAGTTTTAAACAGATCAAGGAGCAGACTCGAGAATGCTTTTAACAGACAAAAATGCACAGAAAAGGTCGAATAGAGCACTCACAAAATGAAAATACAACTCTCGGTATGAAAAAGCAGTTTACAGTTAAGTAATGTTAAAACAGTTTAAAACAGTACATAAATGCAGTAAAACAATAAAAAAAGTTTTATAACAGTGCGAAAATATAGCAGATCAACTATATAGCACAATTATAAGCGTTTCAGAAGTGCAATTCAGTGAAATAAAGAAATAACTTAGCCTGCTCTTGGAATCTTAAGGAATTTCCACTTATGCAATGCAATCCAGAGCCTGACAATACAAGCAGAACCTTTATAAGACACAGGGTTTATATAGCAGTAAGAATGGAAGAGTTGGAAGATCAGACTACTACTCAGCCCCTGCTATTACCCAATCACTCGTACTACAGAAGGTCAGGAGGCCTTGTTAGTCTCAATAATAATGAAGACAATCAGCAGAAAATGGCTCTGCCCATACTTGCCACATTCTCAACAAATTAATTGGTGCTACTTTTATACAACAAACTAAACTTTATTCACTTTACCTACACTAATAAAATCCTCTACAACAGATGCCAAGTCCTCAATTCTATGCTAAAATGGTACAAACCAAGCAAAACCTCAGATCAACTAACAAAGATATCCTCATAATTCCCAAACGCCTTCTCCAAATTTGTGACACAGCTCCCTCTGTTTTCCTGGCAAACATTGTGGCGCTCACTGCCACGTGAAGTAAAGTAACCAACTTTTCTGTTTTCAAAAACTCATGCAAATCTCTCCTTAGTATAAACTCAACTTGCCCTAAACGTGGTATTGCTTAATCTGTACTTGTGCCTCTGTTTATCTTGTATTAGTCTTACCTCCAAGTTACTGTCATACATGTGACATCTTACCTCCATACTTTACTGCACAACTGATGCATTGTTGTGTAATTCTCTCTAATTATTATACTATATAACCTGGATGTATTATACTTGTGCTTTTTATTTTTTATTTTTTTTATTGCCATTTGTTTATTTTTTCGCATAAATCTTCGTAGTGCTCTCTGTATCCCCTACAAAAGCACACATTGCCCAGTAGGGCTAACCCAGTAAATAAAATGTAAACAAACAAATAAATAAAGTAAATACAATAATGCTCCAAATTCCATTAGGCCATCAAATGAAACATGAAGGCTTTTTAGAGTTTATCTACACTGACTGGCCAAACATTGCCCATTTATTGAAGAGGTGGCAGACAGCTGAAAAAAAACCCAGAGATATCGATATATAAAGTGTTAAGAAAGCTGTGTGAAATATGACATTTACCCAAGCATTAATCCATAGAAATAGCAGCCAAAGATATTATCAGAGTTACTGCAAGATATGGTTGCGTATCCTGTTTCTAGAATATCTGTTAAAGTAGACCTCCACCCTCCCATACCTATTACCTCATCCAGGAGTTTTTTTTTCTGTGTATAATAACAGCTTTATCTAGCCAGTCATGAGTAAAACACTGATTACCTCTTATTGCATCAATTTCCAATCAAAGGCAATGACAAAGAGCCAACATCCTTCCATACTTTTTGTAACTGAAATCTCTTGCTATTTTAAGAATTTGTGTCAACTTGCATGACATAGTTAATAGAGCTGACTGGAAACTAAAAATTGTTGGAAGCTTTTCAGACAATGCTGCAGAAGTGTGAACTGTTAGTCACAGATGACTGAGCAGGTCAAGCAGGGAAATAAAGCAACTTCACACCTTACCACTGCACTGTACAATCAGAAGGCAGAATTCAGAAACCTATAATTTAGCTACTTGCCTGGAAGAAGTTTAAATGTAGCATCAAAGGCATTTTAGCAGCTTATACTTAAATCGGACTGAATCAATAAAGAAAGAGTTAGTGACATTGTTCTCAGTGGCATTCTAAGAAGACAGTGATTCATAACACTGTCATTTAACTCATTACAGCCAAGTACGCATCCAGGCATTTCTGCAGTTAACTCCTACTGACACCTCTAGACAACAAATATTTCTTGTTCATATCTTCTTTAATAACTCCAAAAACCATGCTACATACAAGGTATCAGAATATTTCATATTAAAGCATACATGATGGCAAACACAACTGTATTTATATTTGACCTCTTTCTAATGTAGTTAAAGAGATATTGAATAATTTTCCTATTTCCCTTCATATCTCATCATTCAGAAAACATAGACAGAACTGCATAGCCTCATTTGAGAGCTCAAAGCCATATGAAGAAAATCCTGCTGGCAGTATGTGCCTTGCTTGAATAGTTACTGAGATATCATAAGCTGTTTATACAGCATTACAAAATTAATATTCACTGCCTTTATTTTGGCTTATAAAATCCAGTTTAAAGCATTGAACTGAATGAATGCCGCCATTGTAAAGACTAATTTATACTGACTAGCTCCCATTTATGGTTTTCTAGTAACTCACGGTTCCAGAGATATTAATATTTGTTTGAACTGTAAGGTGCTAACTTAATTTTTTAAAGGTTCAAGCCAGACCTACTAGGAGTTAAAGGTATACACTCAAAAAGAGCTCACACCTGACATTAAAAAAAATTTATTATATATAGTGACACAAAGTACACTGTAGAATCACATATAAGACTGGAAACCAAAATTACATTAGTATGGACCCCTATAATCAATAATTTAGTTGTACAAATTATAGAATAATACCAACTACCTAGAAGGATGCACATGGATTAGTACTGCACAGTACATAAAGACTTACAAAACGTATATTGTCTTTTTCAGTTTCTTGGTGGACTCTCTTGTAAGAAGTGTCATAATAAGATAGTAACCAAATGAAAAAAAAAACAAAGAAACAAAGTAAAGTGGCAAATACGGGGTGCAGGATAGCAATCCATGATCACAGCATGTGTATGTAATAGCAGAAGCAGGAAGTAATAAAGGGTCAGAGAAAATGTAGGTCAAAAAAGATTACTCTGATAAAATGCCTCCTTTAGCCAGTCAGTTATGAATCTTTAGTGTGCTTGTGCCTTTCGTTGTATCTATAAAATCAAGTTCACTGTTTTAATATGACTCGGTACAATTTCCTTAGTTCTGACATTCAGTGCACTGACTGTTTTGCTTGCTTGTTTTCATTTGAATGTGTACAGGTCTTCTTTGAGGACAAGATTGGTTCCCTTATACGTTTTTGTATTTTTATTCTTTTACTTTTGTCACTTCCAATGGAAGCCACAGTATTTTACTGCACTGTGTTTATATTTGCTTTATATACATACATCCTCACTGTCTCTGCAATACTATTTGATGTTCCTCAACTCCTCTCCTGATGTTCTTTGCTTCCTTCTTTGTGTAGATCTCTTTGTCATGTTCTTACAAAATCTTGAATTTAGATAAAGTCATCTAGCTCTTTGACTGACTTAAATTATGCAACTTTGTGATTGTATTTATTTTTGGACTACACTATTTTACTGTGTTATTTCCAAAATGCTACTCACTATTTAATCTTAGATCATTTATCTGTCTGTCTAATTTTAAAGATACTAGGATAAAGTAACTGTATACTAGGGAAAGGTAATGAAGACTGCTGGGGAGAGGGTAAGAATGTCTCTGCCGAATGAAAAGTGCCACTCAAAATAATTATGCATAGACTTTCAGCCATTAATAAAAAGATAGAGAATGTTCTGATAGACTGCTCTTGTACAGTGGTCACTAATGAGATGGGGCCAATAAGTGACTTTAACCTGCTGGATTGGATACCAGCATTTTAGCAACTTCCCTTGCAAAAACCAAGGACATCATGCACTCTGAATTAGATGCAGTCCAGTGTACCTGCTGGTAAATCCCATTAGTGGGGAAACAATATCAGTGCTGTAACAAGGGTAGAGAGAGCTGATGAATTGAATTCAGGTGATCATTTCTGAATCAGTTTCAGCATAAACACAAGGATGGAGCATGCCACGTGAATGGCAGATGCATTTGATTCTTGAAAGAGAATTTTTGATACGAAGATGGTGACTTGTTGAAATATCATTGTCTGGAAACAGTTGTAAAAAAGCAATAGGCTTATTTATTTTCAGATTGCAGAAGCCATGTGCAGTATGGGACTTTAGTTTAGCAAAATGAATACATGTTTAGAAGTCCTACAAATCCATCCTCTTGCAAAAGATATTCTCCTAAAATGGATAAAAAAAACAATAGGCAAGGCAAGACACTGCAGCAAAGGATAACACAGAAATGAAGTAAGGACTGGAATTTCCAGTAGCTTTATACATGAAATCATATAACAGTAATGTGGTTCCCCAAGGTCTGGAAAGTTCATCTTAGAAAATGTGAAAGCAATAGAGATGACCATAAACAGAGATCATCAGCTTTCATATCAGAACTGAGGAAAATTATAGAATTGCTCATAAAGTAACATACTATGGAAAGCCAGGAATCTCACAGGCAAAAATGAGAAATTATGCCAAACTGTTCTAAATAAAACATAGTCGTGTAAAATATTACCATAACAGTAATACCATTAACAGTAATGTCATTCTGTTCCCTATTGCAGTGTTCTCTACAATCAGGATCTTCCTGCCAAGGTTAGCCCAATGTCCATCCAGCATACCAAAGCCTTCAGGTTGTAATACATTTATATACATTGCCTCTCTTTACATTCCCCCTGGAAACAATGTCCCAATACTCGAAGAAATCCTCTCCTGGCTATCAACTAACATCTGCAATGAAACTATAATCATGGGAGACACCAATATTAATTGGTCTTCCATTCAGTCCCCTACTCACCCCCTCAACGTCAACCTATACAACTACTCTCAACTCATCAACTCCATAACTAGGCCATCCAAAGACTTTACTAGTGGCAACATTTTAGACTGGATTCTAGTCTCCCACCCCCACAACTATCCTGACAGTGGAACCCTCCCTGACTCCCTCAGTAACCACCTTTCCATCTTCGCTAGACGTTTTCCTTCTCCCTTACTAGCTACTCATACTTACTTAACTACCCAATGTCATAGAAACTTTAATCCAGAACCTTTCTCTGACCCCCTTAAATCACTTAACTGGTACCCTCTAAAAACTCTACCACTTGCAAATGCAATAACTCACTTTAATACTACCTTCCTACATCTCCTAAATAATCATGCTCCCTTACTAACCAAAAGAATAAAAAGGAAAGCCACCCCCTGGATTACTAAAAGTACACTAGCCACCATGTGACTTAGAGATAAAGCCTGGACACAATACCAGAGGAACAAATCTACATCTAACCTTAATGAATACAAAACTCTTCGTAACTCAGTTAAAAAAGCTTATCTCAGCAGACTGCCAAAACTACTTCGTCCAACTTCAAAGCAACCATAAAACCAACCCACAAAAGTTCTGGAGAGGTATAACTACCCTCTTAAAACCTGGTACTACAGAAAACCCTAACCCCTCCCCAAATGTACAAGACTCTGATCTTGCTACCCAATTCAATTCTTTCTTTATTGACTCTATTTCCAAACTTACCTCTTCTTTTTCAAATAACAATCCACCTCCTACCTCCACTTCTCCTCACCCATCTCCCCGTCCAACTTCTTTCTCTCATTCCTCACCCTCTCAACCCCCACCATTTTTCATTAAACCTATTCCTACTTCTACTATAAGAAAACTCCTACAGAAACTAAAACCATGCACCAATGCCCCTGATAACATCCCCTCATACTTCCTCAGCATAGCTGCTGAAGCCATTGCCCTCCCTATCAGTATCCTAATCAACCGCTCTATCCAAGAAGGTCTTGTTCCTGAAATCTGGAAAAAAGCTTACATCATTCCCCTGCACAACGGAGGAAACAATACTAATATTTCCAATTTCCATCCCATCGCCATCCTCTCTCCCATTTCTAAAGTCCTAGAGAAATGTATCCACCTTCAACTCCTCCCCTATCTCTTAGACAACAACCTAATAACTCCTACCCAACACGGATTCAGACCCCATCATAGCACTATGACTGCCCTCCTTTCCTTCCTTGAAACTGTGAATAAAGCTAGAGATTCTGGCTTCACTGTATCTACCATTCTTCTCAATCTCTCTAAGGCCTTTGACACTATCTCTCATAACCTACTTCTTACTAAACTAGCTAACCTAAACCTCTCCCCCTCTTCCCTCAAATGGTTTACCAGCTATCTCTCCAATAGGCAACAAGCTGTCAAATGGAAAAAGACCACCTCCTCTTTCCTCATCACCCCCACAGGTGTCCCACAAGGTTCCATACTGGGCCCCCTCCTCTTCAACATTTTCATTAATGACTTTTACCGCTATATCCCTCTTGCTAACGTTATCCAATATGCAGATGATTGCACAATTATCTGTGCTGCCCCATCCATGCCAACTCTTTTAAAACTAACTCAAGATGCCTTCTCTACCACAGAACAATGGATGAAAGACAACCATCTAGCACTCAATGCTGCTAAAACTAAACTTATGATTTTTACCTCCTCTAAAACTCTCCATCACCAGCCAAAATACAACACCTCTTGAGCTGGTATCTGAAACCAAACTACTAAGAGTTCAAATAGATGACAGGCTCAAATTTAACTCCCATCTACTACTAAATATAAAAAAAACCCACCAAAAACTTGGCATGCTCTACCGACACAATCGGTTCCTCACCTCAACTACTAAACTTACTCTCTCTACTACATTTCTCTTACCCTCCCTTCTCTATGGAGCCCCTCTTCTAACAAACCTACAATTATCTCTCAAAACCAAACTGTCCTCTTGTTACAATAAAATAGCCAGATTTGCCACCAGCAACAAATCATCAACCCATCACTGTGAATCTCTCCACAACCTATACTGGCTTGAGCTTCCCAACTACCTCTCCTACACTCAGCTCACCTATGCTCATAAACTCATTTTCCAGCCATCCCTCTGTCCCTCCCTCTCCACTACCTTTAAAATGCACCACACACAAAGACTTCTCAGATCTAACAATCAAAACCTTATAGAAGTTTACAGACCCCTCCACCCCCCAGGACAATACCTCCTCTCACACTCTCTAGCACGCCTATGGAACTCCCTTCCCCCCTCCATTCGTACCATTACTAGCCTCCCATCCTTTAAAAAATCACTCCACTCTCATCTAACTTCCACATGGGAATGCTCCTGCTCCCATCCCTCATAACTTACACTTTACTTCAACACTCTTTTCCTTCCTTCTCTCAAATCCCAGGTAACAAATTCTTGCTTGCTTCTATTATACAACTCCTTACTAGTATCCAGCAATTCCTTTCCTTACTGAATCTAACTACCTGTCCAAAAAAAAAAAAAAAAAAAAATTAACTTTGATCAGTCTGTTTTACCTCTGTAATCTTCATGCATTCTATGTGTGTATATTAATCTTAGTTTGTTTACCTCTGTAATCTTCATGTAATCTATGTTTGTATATTAACCTTTGTGTAATCTGTATGAGGAGCTTTTCTCCCCAGGACTCCATTGAAAATGGGATGTTATGTGATCCTATCTCGCCTACATTCTGAATGATGGGTTCGGAGCCGATCCCTCGGCTCCGACTCGGCACGCTTATGCCAAAGAGCGAAGTCTCTTATTGGCTGAGCTTACTATATCCCAGATCTCGTTTGCCGCTTAACTGCAAAGACGTGGTCTCGAGCTGGCTGGGCTGAGTAGCTTTTATTAACTACTTTTCTGTCAGTTTTTTGTGCTTGTATATCACAAAAGCCGTTTTAACGGCTATTGCTGCCTTTGTGTACGTTTGAGTAGTGAAATTTCTTGTGTGTGATTGGGTTGAGTTTGTTTCGGCCCCCCTTTCAATCCAGGGCCTTTTCGGTCAACCTTTATAACTGAACTTTTTAGTGTTTTAAAGTTCCCGGTTATTACAGCTAAGGTTGTGTTTTACACTGTTACTGTAAGCCTTCGTTTTTTTGTCACAAGCGAATCTACAGTTATTAAATTTCCTGTCAGAAATTGTTTAACATCATGTCTCAAACCCCTAGGCCTTCGGGCTTTAAAAAATGTTCTAAATGTGCTTTTAAGATGTCTGTTACTGATGACCATCTACTTTGTGTTTATTGTTTAGGGGCAAAGCACTTGCAGGAGTCATGCAGCGTATGTCACGCTTTTTCCTCAAGGGTCCTCCAGGAGAGGAAAAATAAATTGATTCTCAAAGGGTTGATTAAACCCTCTTTTGAAGAAGCCTTGTCTTCCGCTCCGACTCCTGCCAAAAAGGAAAAGGGCTTGGCTCCGACCAGTCCGTCGGATCCGACTGCCAAGAGACCTAGGCAGGCCTCTCCTTCGGCTCCAAAGACTTCGGAGCCGAGGTCGGAACGGTCTGCCTCGATGCCTCCAGTATCGACTCCTCGGGCTTCGGAGCCGATGGCTGGGGCATCGAGAGGCGGGTCACCTCCACTGCTCTCGGAGCCGACAAGGGTCGCCCGCTCAGACACTTCCTCCTCGGCGCCGAAGTCTACCTCGGCACCGATGGAATCTGGTGTGTGTGTTTCCTCGGCGCCGATTCTCATCGAGTCACCTCGGAGCCGGTCCCCTAGTCCCTTGGGGCCGAGGGAGAGGTCTTCAACCCGCTCTGTTTCCTCTCGGTCTTGAGAATGTCGGATTCTGATATAGACAGGGTGCTCCAAAGACTTTTCCAGTCCCCAGTCTTCCAAAATTTGTTTCGCTCCGACCCAGTTGGCCTCGGAGCCGATGACCATGACCCACCCCATTGCCATTCCTCCTCCGACTGCTTCGGCTCCGGAGCAGGTGCTCTTGGAGCCGGTGGAGATCTCAGGGTCGGCTCCGACCCTTACTCCAACCCGGGCCCTCGGGTCCGAGTTTGGTACGCGGACTTCTTCAGCTGGACCCGAGGGTGATGTTTCGGGACCTATGCTTTCGGTTCCGAGCCTCCCTCTCGGTGCTTCGGCTGCGGGACTTCCGTCTACCATCATGGCCCCGGAGACTGGACACTCCCAGGATTCTGGGGGTCCGGCTTTCAGAGCCATGAGGAGTGCCTTGGCCAAATCCTCTTCGGCCATCTCTCCGGTTTTACCAGCACCTTCCCTGGGCATGGAGACTGGGTCTTTGGCAGTTCCCCTGTCCGTAGCCAGCGGAGCCCCGAGGCCTGAGGTTACCCCCAGTGGGGGTTCCCCTCCTCCTGAGGGTTCTTCGGAGTTGTCTTCAGAGGAACCCCCAAGGAAGAGATCGTGCAAGAGGAAGCACGTGGACTCCCCCGAGTCTATTACATCGGACACGGATATGGATGATGCGGAGGGGTCCCCTAAGTCGTCCTCGGATGATGTCTCCTTTGCAGACATCTTAGAGATCCTCAAACAACGAGGCGGCTGGATGTCCAAACACCCCTCTGCGGACGAATCAGTGCTCCTCAAGGCCTTTGGGGCTCAGCCCTCCGCCTCCTGGGTGTCTCCGCCCTTCGACGAGCTTCTGGATTTAGTTTGTCGGGCGTGGGAACACCCGGATACCGTGGAACCAGTCCCTTCTCGTCCAAACAAATTCTTATCTGCTCCTCCCGAGAAGGAGTTCCTTACTAAAGGCGTGGCTGTAGATGCCATGGTGGTGGCATCTGCTACACAACAGGACGTGGCAGAGGCTTCAACGCCCATCCATCCTCCTAATAAGGAGTCTAGGAGTATGGATAGGTACGGGAAGCGCACCCTGACTTCAGCGGCCTTTACCTTAAGGTCTCTGAATTATTTGGCACATTTTACCAGGCTTCAGAGGGATCTGGTCAAGGAGTTGTCAGACTCCTCTCGGTAACCTACCTGAGCAGCTAGCCCAGTCCGTTAGCTCTCAGTTGGCTATCCTTACGCCAATTGCTAACTCGTCCATGAGGCTCATTTCCTATGCGGCCGGGGCGGTAGAGCGGCAGGCACAGGCGTGGCTCTACGAGACAAGCCTGGCTCCGCTTGTGTCAGTTCTGGAGGCCTTCAAGTCTTCCTTCGCCGACGCTCCCTTTGATGGGTCCTCATTGTTTGGACCCAAGGTGAAAGACACCCTTACCCGCTGTGAGCAAGAGGGAAAAACGTTATCTGCCGTAGGGGCCGTTATTCCACTCCTTCGGCCTTACCCCAAGGCCAAAGGAGGGGGAAAATGTGGTTCAAAATCTCGCAAGTTTTTCTCCCAACAGCAGGAAGATTCCCGTCCAGAGGCAGAGGGCGGGGAAATTTTCAGGGAGACGCCGTCCCAGAGGCGGCAGAGGGCCCCGCAATTCTGGAGACCGCGAGTCCTTTCGTGGCTCTTCAGCCTCCCACACGACATGAGGGATTGCCCGGCTGTGCTGCTCCGGAGCCAGTCGGGTGTCGCTTTGCCAAGCACCTAAAAGCCTGGGAGTCAATCACTCAGGACAGATGGGTGCTTCGGATAATTGCCGGAGGTTACACCATCCCATTCAAATACTCACCCTCCGTCCAAGAGAATCCCGGACCCACCACCCAGTCAAAGGGAAATAGCAGCCGCAGAAGCTTCAAAGCTGCTAGAAAAGGAGTCATCCAACCGGTCCCCACAGACCAAATCGGATCAGGAAATTACTCCAGGTTCTTTTAGTGCCAAAAGACAGGGGACCTGAGACCAATATTGGATCTCAGCAGACTGAACCTATCCGTCACGAAATCCAAATTCAATGGTCACGTTGCAATCCATTCTCCCGTTGTTGGAGAAGGATGTTTGGATGTGCTCCATAGACCTCAAGGACGCCTATTATCACATACCGATACATCAGGCGTCCAGAAGGTATCTGCGCTTCAGCCTGGGAGCCAGTCATTACCAATTTTGTGCTCTGCCCTTTGGTCTCACCACAGCCCCCAGGGTGTTCACCAAGTGTTTGGCAGTAGTGACGGCTCACCTGAGGAGTCTTGGATTCCAAGTGTTTCCCTATCTCGACGACTGGCTCCTGACTGCTACCACCAGGCATCTACTTATGGACAACCTCAAAGCCACCATCTCCCTGGGTGTTTCCCTAGGGATTACATTCAATTGGTCAAAGTCTGTCTTGCTGCCCTCTCAGCGCATAAAGTTTATAGGAGCAGAGATAGACTCAAGATTGATGCGCTTTCTTCCTGCCGAAAGGATCCAATTTTACAGGGCCAAGTTCAAGCTCTGATCTCGAGATCCAAAGCCCCAGCCAGGATGGTCCTACAGGTTCTAGGCTCAATGTCTGCCACGGTACTTTTAGTTCCTCTAGCAAGGTTACACATGAGGATTCTTCAGTGGCTCTTGTCAACTCAATGGTCCTTTCAAGATCTTCCCTCAATCATCACATCATGATTACGGATATATGCAAAGGGACCTTCGCTGGTGGCTTCAGACATCCAATTTGGATCAGGGAAATCCTTTGTTCTCCCTCCAGTGGTTACCCTGACGACAGATGCCTCCCAGATAGGGTGCGCCGGGCATTGTCTGGGCAGGCTAGTTCAGATCTCCTGGCTTCCGGACTAAGGTTTTCTCCCCATCAACGTGCTGGAGATGAGGGCTGTACTTCTATCCCTACAGGCCTTACACAAGTTTCTTCCTCAGGGCATCATCGCCATCCACACAGACAACATGTCGGTGGTTTGGTATCTGAACAAACAAGGAGGGACCAGATCGTATCCCCTTTGCAGAGAGGCCATGAGAGTGTGGGAATGGGCTGTAGCTACCAACCGCTTCTTGGTAGCGACCCACATCCCCAGAAAGTCAAATGTATTGGCGGACAAATTAAGCAGGACAATTCTCTCTCCTCACGAATGGTCTCTAAACCGCACAGTAGCAGCCCAGGTTTTCAAGAGATGGGGTACGCCGTGCTGCGACCTATTTGCGACTCCACAAAACACCAAGTGCCAAAGGTTCTTCTCCTTGATTCCACATCAGGAAGTACCAGCCATGGATGCTCTAGCACAACCTTGGCCAACAGGGTTACTTTATGCTTTTCCTCCAATTCCACTCCTTCCCAAAGTTATTCAAAAGCTTCTCAGCTAGGGTCTTCAATGATTCTGATTGCCCCATACTGGCCTCGTCAGATATGGTTTCCTTACCTGAAAAAGCATGCAGTGGACGATCCGTGGACCTTAGACCTGATCCCGGATTTGCTAATCCATCAGTCGGGACATTGGCATCAGTCCTTCAATCTCTGAAATTGACAGCTTGGCTCCTCCACTTCCAACCTTAGTTAGAAGTCACACACTAGACCCGGAAGTTGTTCACATTTTATCTTCGGCCCACAAACCCACCACTAACAAATTGTACCTCAGTAAGTGGAAGAGGTTTGCTATCTGGCTCAACTCAAGGGCTTAGACCCTATCACTGCTCCTGTCCCAGAGGTTTTGAAATTCTTAACATCCCTATTTAATCAGGGATCTTCTGTCTCAACTATTAAAGTTCAACTAGCTGCTATCTCTAAATTCCATGAATCCACGGATCCTCCTTTGATGAGCAGCAGACTATGCAAAACATTCATTAAAGGTGCGAGTCTGTTAAGACCACCAGTTTTTCATCCTGCACCTCCGTGGGATCTTGATTTAGTGCTTCGCGCATTAACATCTCCCCCTTTTGAACCGGCTGCTACATGCGAATTAAAATATCTGTCATGGAAAACGGCATTCTTAGTGGCTATTACTTCGGCAAGAAGAGTCTCAGAGCTTCAAGCCCTGTCTATTAAACCACCGTATTTGATTTTCCACAAAGATAGAGTATCTCTTAGGCCTAATCCATCCTTTGTCCCAAAGGTCTGCTCTAGTTTCTGTCTTCAACAATCTCTAGAACTACCAGTTTTCTTTCCAAAATTCTCTAATGAAGCAGAATACACTCTCCATAAATTGGATGTTCACAGGCAATTACGCTTCTATTTAGACAGGACTCAGCAACTTCGTAAGTCAGACCAGTTGTTTGTGTCCTTCTCAGATAATAAATTGGGCCAAACCATCACAAAAGCTACAATCTCAAAATGGATCAGAGATTGCATAACTCAGGCCTATTCTTCTTCAAATAAGCAACTTGCATCATCTATCAAAGCTCATTCTACCAGAGCTATGGCTACTTCTATAGCTTTTCATTCCAAGCTCGCTATTTCGAAATTTGTGCTGCTACTTGGTCCAACCCGCACACTTTCATTTCCCACTACAAATTGGATGTGGCATCTAAAGGACGAGCTTCATTTGGTTCCACGGTACTCAGGAGTGTTTTCCAGTGAGCCACCCAGGATTCAGGTGCTAGGACGCTGTCCCATCATTCAGAATGTAGGCGAGATAGGATCACATAACATCTTTTAGTTATGTACTCACCATAACTTCAGATGTTTGGGATCCATCTCGCCACATTCCTGATACCCACCCTCCTTCCCCTGCCTTGCAGATCAGAAGAGATTGAACGGTTTTGAGCTCCACTGTTTTTATCTTGTTTCATCTGACGATGTTATATAAGCAGGGTATGCATGTGTGCATGTATGCGGACAAACTAGATCTGGGGGACTGATGGTGGTGCATCCTGGGATATAGTAAGCTCAGCCAATAAGAGACTTCGCTCTTTGGCATAAGCGTGCAGTCGGAGCCGAGGATCGGCTCCGAACCCATCATTCAGAATGTAGGCGAGATGGATCCCAAACATCTGAAGTTATGGTGAGTACATAACTAAAAGTTCTTCAGGCCCAATGGACTATCCTGGTTAAACAACTGAAAATAAACAACTGCAAATAAATAAATAAATAAATAATAGGTGCACTGTGCGTCACATGTATGCTCTCTCCATAGGGCATAATGGTACCATACAGATGTACCATACTCAAAACTGAAACGTCCCAGTAGGAACTACAGTCTAAGCATACAAAGATGTAACAATGACATCCAGAATGAGAAATGGAACATAGGAGAGGAGGGAGGGAGTGAATACTGCAACAGTGAAGAAAAGGGCATCTACTGTTATAGTAAGATTTTGGACAACTCTACTGTATCCTTCCATATCAACAGGGAGAGTACAAAAGCTCAGGAAGAAAGTTGTGAGGAGGTAGATGCAGCAGAGCCCTCAAGGAAACCATGAAGGAAAACCCTGGCAAAACCATCTCTAGCTCTAGAAACAGTATCCAACTTATAGTGTTTGATAAAGGTATGCACAGAAGTCCAAGTAGCTGCCTCAAGAATAGAATTGGTATTCAAGCCCCTGAGAAAAGCAGTGGAAGAAGCCACAGCTGTGGTAGAATGAGTCTTAAAAGGTGAAGGAAGATATTTCCCATGGAAGGAATAACAAAGGGAAATTACTTTCCATAACTGGAGATTTCATATTGTTATATATAAAGTACATAAAAAGTACTGTACATAAATATGATTTCATTATATGTGTGTGTGTTTTATCTCTCTAATATAAATGTCTGATTCTAAATGCATATATATTAATATTAATGGATTGAATAATCCAGTAAAAAAGGGGAAGTCTGTTCAAATACTTGTAATTACATAAAGCTCAAATAATATTTCTACAGGAAACACATTTACTTAGTAATCATTAAAGAATTACTTGGTTTTAGCAGGTTCTGGATTTCAACTCGAAGAAGAGGCACCCTCATATTATGGAAGAACTCACCAGTAATGCTTAAAGTAAATGATACGTGTTGATAAAAATTGTATCTTAAACACTGTTACAACTGAGTGGAACAGAAAACTATATACATTAGTGAGCACCTATTGGATTCCAGGGGTTAGAGCTAAAGATGCAAACAATTACTTAGACACTATGGCTATTACATGACAGGTGAAGTCATAACGGCTGGTAATTTTAATTGTATTTCATCTGACATAGATTCCACTAAACATAGAAAGCTGCGAATCACATCTTCAGCTAAACACTTAATGAATTTTGTAAATCTAATGAGCTAAGGAAAACAAATTTACTTCCATTTATCCAGTATTTATACAGATATGGAACACAAACAAATAACTGATACATTTTTGTTTCAAACAATCTGTTATCATATTATCTGGGAAGTTTCAATAGTTTCATGTCCATTATAGGACCATAATATTATAATCCTTAATATTATATAAAAACTGACAATTCAATACATCCCAAGAGATTACCAGCATACATTATTAAAATAAATGGATTCAAGGATTGGTATGTTAAAGAGAGCAAACACTTCCTAGAAATAAACATGAATGGTGATGTATCTGACACTGTTCTGGTGGACTCACTAAAGGCTTACTTAAATGGAAGTGTTACAAGCTGGTATATTAGTAAAACAAGAGAATGGGACAAAGAAGTGAATACACTACAGGACAAATTGGCACACTAAAGTTAAGTCTAAAACCAAATGACGCTATCAATCAGTCTGAACTTAAAAACTTAAATACAAAATATGTTGAAATTCTAAATAAAGTTTCAATAAATCTGGAAAAACTTAAACTTTAGACATAATCAAAAAACCCTTTATGCTTGCATAAACTTGCTCTTAGAACAAAGAAAATGAATAAACTAAATCATATCAAAGAAATTATAAATAAAAAAGAAAGAAGAACAGATATTAAAGGTATTCTTGAGGGTTTTAAAATATTTTATTAAAATATAAATAATAATAATACAAATAACCTAGATAGTGATGATATAGTTGACACTTTTCTAAGGTAAAATATAAATAATAAAATAACAAGTGAACAAATAAAAAATTGATAGACCATTTTAACAGAAATAAAAGATCAAATAAAAAAGTTAAAAAATAATAAGGGGTTGAGCTTAGATGGTCTTATACCAGAACTGTATAAAATATTACCAGATGATGCAGTTAAAATATTATATAAGATCTATAGAGAAATAAAAACAACTACTGAATTCCCACATAATGAAAACATCCACTTATATCACCTATTTTAAAACAAGATAAGGATCCTACAAAGTGTTCATTATACATACCTATTTCACTTTTAAATGTGGACTATAGGATGCTCATGTCCATTTTAGCTAACAGAATTAACTTACTTATGCCTAAATTAATTAACAATGATCAAACTGGGTTTATTTCAAATAGACAAGTACAAGATAATATAAGAATACATGCATTAATAGACTATGTGAATAAAAATAGAAAAAAATAACTTTTTATCATTATTCTCAGTTTAGATAAGGCTTTTGTCTCAGTTAATTGGTCATACCTGTTTAAAACACTTAAAGTGTATAATTTCTCACCTGAGCTAATTACATTATTTTTTAAATTATACAACAACCCTTGTGCTTATGTTAAAATAGGTTCTTTTCTTTCTAATTCCTTTAAATTACAAAAAGGCACAAAACAAGACTGTATATTATCACCTTTACTTTTTGCATTAGCTGTAGAACCCTTTACTAATAGTATTAGATCCAATAAGACCATTAATAGCATCAAAATAAAAGAAGATTTTGAACTAAATATTCAACTCTTTGAAGATGATATTTACTAACAATAGGAAATATAAGAAATTAATTAGAACATATAATTAGTTGTATGAATCAGTTTGAAGAAATCTCAAACATAAGACTTAATCATAATAAAACAAGTTTGTTTGTTTGTGTCTTTCGGCTTTTCCCGGTTAGGGGTTGCCACAGCGGAACTCCGGTCCGCTAATGATTGGCAGTAGATTTTTACGTACCGGCTTGCCAGGCCTGATGCACAACCTTCAACGAAGGTATGCCCATTCACGCATGTCTCCACACAGAAGACGCTCTAGCTGAGAATCGAACCGGACAGCGTCTTACTGTGAGGCGACAATGCTACCGCAGCACCACCATCATAATAAAACAAGTACATTATTAATTAATAAAAAATTAAACGATTATACAAAAATATCCTAACTTCAATGAAATAGCAATCAAATGAAATACCTTGGCATAACTATTATGTTTAATAGTAAAGAAATGATAGAAACAAACTTTCAACAGGTTGTTGATAAAATTTTAAGTTTAGCCATAAAGTGGAATAAATTCTTCTTTACCATGGAAGAATGATTAATGCTTATTAAGATGGAAATTCCCCCTAAAATATTGCTTGTCTTTCAATCATTAGTATTATTTCCATCAAAAAAAAATGATGAAGAAGATAAATAATATTTTACTTAAATGTTGGCATCCAAATAGACCAAGTGTTTCCTTTGAATGGCACAGAAAAGTTTGGGATAATGGTGGAACAGGATTCTATGATATTTAATTGTATAGTACTTCAACAACTGTAAAAGTTGTAGCTTTGTGGATAAATTCATCTTATGACTCAAAATGGAAACAAATACATCAAGAAATATTATCAGTAAATAATAAATATATCACAACCAGTCATAAACAAATATTCCCTAGTAGTTTTATCTGGTTATTAAAATATGCTTGCTTGCGTAAATGGAATTACACCTTCTTCTCAAATTCCCTATTTAAAAAACATAATTTCCTCTTTCCAAAAGTTCACATATTCTAACCATTATATTAAAGACTTAATATTTTGTATGTTTCCAACTGCATATACAAATGACTGCTTTGAAACTCATAACTTAATAAAATGGTAGTATTGAAACAACAACGTTACTTAATTTATTGGTATCAGTTCTTAAATGGTACTGACATATATACTGCTGAACATCTAAAGTCCAAATACAGTCAAGATTTCGAGAATTGGTTAATTTTACAAATATTTAGAGACTTTGTGGACACAGAGATAAATTAGCCTAGATAAGAACTTGTTCCCCATATTACTGAAATTCTTAATAAATATCATTGGGCAGCGTTTGAAAGACATGCATGCGTAAATGGGCATGCCTTAGTTGAGGGTTGGGTGCTGAGCTGGCACCTCGGCATTTTGTAAAAATCTACTGCCAATCATTAGCAGACTGGAGTTCCGCTGTGGTGACCCCTTACCAGGAAAATCCAAAAGACAAACAACAACAACAACAACAAATAATGCAATGAAAATTAAAATCTTTTGTCACAAATTTATAAAATTTTTCAGTTAGATTTCACATATTCAGACAATTCCTATTGGAATTATTCCTCAAAAATTAACAATGAAGACTTCTTTGAATAATACAAGAAAACAATATTAATATCTACAGATAAAGCTGCATCTTCATTGTATCGAAACATTTTCAATTGGAAATTCTTACACACAGCTTTTGTCACTTCTAACAAAATTACAATTATGTATAAATCAAATAGAATTAAAAGATGGAGATGTGATTCTGAAATAATAGCTGATTGGACACATATGGTACATGAATGTAAAGTCATCTCCCCTTTTTTGAAAGAAATTAATAACTTAATTCAAGCTCTATGGTCAGATGTAATATTTGTAAATCTTTAGTTTTATTTAATGCTCCGATTCCTGGAAAGATTCCAAAAAACTCAAGTACCCCTTCTTTGGACTATACTTGCTATAGCCAGGAAAGCAATTGCTAAAAATTGGAAAAGTAACATTACCCCCTCTAGCGTTGAATTTATTAATATGGAAAAACGTGTTTGCAGTAGTGAAATGCATACTACAAAGATGAGAACTTATATTATTATACATTCATATAAATCTTTGCTTAAACTTAAAGACTTACTTGAAAAATATTAAATGTTGTTGATCTGTTTAACTTTGATGTATTGATCAGATTTGGACCTATGTAAATAGTTATTAGTTTGTTTTATAATTGATTTGTTTATCTATTGTTTAAAACCAAATAAAAAATAATTAAAAAAAGGAAATGGCTTTAGATATCTAGGAAGAAACAATTTGCTTAGAAACAGCCAAACATAAAGGTCTAGGGTGAAAGGAAACAAAAAGCTGCTTAGATTTATGAATGGCTTTTGTTTTATCCAAATAATATCGGAGTTGTCTATGCAAATCCAAGGTGTGAAGAACCTTCTTACAAGCAGATTGTAGAGAAGGAAAAAAGTGGGCAAATTAATAGACTGATTAAGAGGCAACTCATTAACCACTTTGGGCATAAAAGAAGGATAAGTATGAAGGGACACCCTGTTCTTATGAAAAATCAAAAAAAGGAGGAGCAGTCTTAAGGCCTGCAGCTCAGTCACCCACGTGGCTGAGGTAAGGACCAAAAGGAGAATAGTCTTCCAAGAATGATGGTGTAAAGTATCTGAAGCTGCAGGCTCAAAAAGAGCCTGAGCCAGTTTTTCCAAAACAACATTTAGGTCTCAGGAAGGAGGAATGGGATTTCTGGGAGGCTTAATATGAAGGACACCTTTAAGAAATTAGTTGACTTCAAATGTAGAAGCCAAAGGTAGAGTCAGAGGCAGGCAAGTAGAACTAGCTGACAGGTGAGCTTTAAAAGAATAGTATGCCAACCCAGCATTGAGCAATTCACAAAAAGAAGAGAGAACCAAATGAACTTCCACAGTAAGTGGATAGTTACGGGAAAGACACCAGACAGAAAAACTCTTCCATTTAGACAAACAAGATTTTCTGGTATTGGGTTTCCTGGCCTCCTGCAGGACCTGAAGCACACCCTCAGAAAAAAGGTGTAAAAAATGGATTGATACCCTATCACCCACAATGTCAGTTGAAGAGTGGACAGGTGGGTATGGATGAGAGACCCCTTGTCTTGTGTGAGGAGGTCCACCCTATAAGGTAACTTGTAAAGATTGCCCTTGGCCAAATGCGGAAGAAGAGGGAACCAATGCTGTCTGGGCCAAAAGGGAGTCAGCAACAATATTTTGGAAGCATCCTGTTCTGTCTTGAAGAAGACCTTCAGTATGAGTGGAAGGGGGAGGCATTATGAAATATTCCCTTCCAAGAAAAAGATAGGGCATCCACCCTTCAAGCCAGAGGACATCTAGCTATGTACTGCTCTCTAAGAATTTCCTGCTGACCTGCCTTATGTACTACTACATGACCCTCAATGTGCATATATACTTGTCATTGCAATAACTAATTTACTTGTTCTTTAATTTTTACTGTAATACATTTTTAAACTATGTAGCTATGTATTTCTTATATGTATAACTTGTGTTTTTATTATTGTCTGGGGAGCTTTTTTCCCCAGGCCTCCACTAAAAATGGGCTTTCACCCAATCGGACTATCCCAGTAAACAAAAGTTAAATAAATAAAAATAAAAATAAAAAGTTGTCTGTTCAGAGGTGAAGCAAAGGATCTGCTTGAGGAGTACTTACTGCTTAACATTTTCCGGATACACAGCTCTGTGAAGCATCCACTCATGAGATTGTGTTATGGACCTGCTCAGAGAATCTGCCACAGTGTTCTGAACTGAAGGAATGTAAACTGCCTCGAGTCACGTGATACTGGACAGCTAGATTCCAAACCTGAAGAGCTAGCTTGCACAGGATATAAGATTTTGCCCCTCTTACTTGTTGATATACAAGATAACTGTGGTATTGTCTGTGAAGACTTTGAAGGGCCCTGGAAGTAAAAGAGAATGAAGATCCTGAAGGGCCAGGAGAAGGGCTCTCATCTCTTCGAAATTGATGTGGTCCTCATTTTGTCAAAGAGACCAAAGGCCTTGCATGTTCAGAGGACCAAAAGAGGCCCCCTATCCTATGTCTGAGGCTTCTGTAAAGAGTTCCTAAGAGGGAACTGGAGGTTGAAAAGGAGGCCCTGGATTAATGGACAACTGATAAATCCACCACTGAAATTCCAGGTTAAGGTAGGGAAGAAGGGGGATTGAAAAATCCAAAGGATGAGAATGCTGAAGCCACACTGACTCTAGGAAACACTGGAGCTTTCTCACATGAAGCCTGGCCAGAGGAAGCATAGAAACAGTGGAAGTCATGTAGCCCAGAGCCCTTAGAAATTCCCTGTGCTGTAACACAATCCAGAGGAAGAAGGGATTGAAAAGATTCAATCGAAGCTAAAGCCTTGATGGGAGGCAGACATGCCAGCATTGTAACTGTCTAAAGCCTGTAACCTAGAAAAACATGATCCTGATAAGGATTCAGGAAAGATTTTTGGAAAGTCACTGTAAACTCTAGGCTTTGCAGGAGACAAATAGCAAAGTGAAAATGATGAAGTAATATTTCTGGAGAAGGACCTGAATGAGCGGGTCATCCAGACAAGGAAAGATCTGTATTCCATTATTATTACCATGCAAAAAGCAATCAGAGGAGCAAGGCATTTGGTGAAAACCCTTGGGGCAGTAGAGAGGACAAAGGGCAAAGCAGAGAACTGAAAATGCAAGGAAGCAACAGAGAAATGTAAAAGCTTCCTGAAAAGGGGATGAATTGGAATATGCAGATAGGCATCTTTGAGATCCAAGGAAAACAGAAAAGCCTGAGGAAGAAGAAAAGGAAACAAAGTCTGAAGAGAAAGAATCCAGAAGGAAGGAACCTTCAAAAAGGTGTTTAGCTGAGACAGGTCCAGAATGAGTCTCCAGGTGTCTTCTTTCCTGAGGACCAAAAACTTTCTAGAGTAAAACCCTTACCCCTTTGAGGAGCTGGAACTACTTGAATTGTTCCTTGAGACAACATGACCTGAAGCACCTCTGGAAAAAAGAGCAGCTCTTCCTGGGGAGACTGAGGAATGCCCAAAAACAGGGGAAGAGATTTCCAGATCATAAAATACCTTTGGCAGATAATGGAAAGAAGGAATCCTGTGTGATCTGTAACCCAATAGGAAGGGACAGGGGAAGGCAAAGAGAGAGATGAATGTGACTGAGAAGAGAGGGACAAGGATAACCAGACAGCACCAGGCTTGTCAGGAAAATGAGGCTTCTGAGCTGAAGGAGTTTGAGTAAGCTTAGCAACAGGAGCCTTTCTACCACCCTTTTTACCTTTGGGGAAGGCGAGACTGTCTGTGGACAAAGGCATGTTTATTAAGGTATTTCCTTTGAAATTTAAGAATGGATGAAAAAAATTATTCAAATCCTGTAAAGCCTTACCCTTTTCCTGAAGGGAAATAAACAGCTCAGTAGCAGCAGCACCAAAAGGATTTCTGTTATCTAGAGGAGCATCCATCAACTTAGCCTTAATATCATCAGCCAAAAGTTGAAGGTGATGCCAGGAATACCTCCTCAATACAGAACCAAAAGCAGCAGCTATAGATGAGGCATCAGCTGCATCACAGCTGCATTTAATACAATGGTTTGCAGCCTAAGAATAATTCCCTAGTAAAGAAAGAGCTGAAGCTTTTACCCTCAGAATCAGGAGATCTGAAATAAACTGACAGGCCTGAGAGAAGTGCTAAAACATGCCTGGTCATATGTGGCTGGTAGTTTACAGCTCTAAAGGCCAAGGTAGCAAAAGTATACACTTCCTTAACCAACCTTTCCATAGTTCTGCAGTTCTTGTCAGAGGGAAGCAACTCTGTAGAAGGCAAAGGTTTAGATGACTTATCAGAAGCAACAGAAACAACAGAAGGGTCAGCAGAGGGACACCTGTAAAGAAATATGCAATCCTCAGGTACCTTATAAAACCTTTCCAAACACACAGCAACATGAAATATCCAAAAAATACACTCAAAAGGCAGTCACTGGAAACAAACTCCAACTTTCTGATATTTTCAGGAGATCAGTGAAAGATACATTTTCTTATCAGAGGTATTTAAATTTAAGGGAGTTGTTAGGTTTTAAGAAGGGGGCTAATATGGGTTTTTTTCCCTTGTGGAAGATGTAAAGTATTTTCTAGGATTAAGAACATTTCAGATAGAAAAATTAATGGTAAATTATTTCATTCTATGGGAAGGTTTTCATGTGTTTCTTGTGGGGTGGTTTATATTGTAGGTTGTAGGTGTACTCCTGTGAGGTGGTATGTTGGATAGACAAAGCGTATGGTAAAAGTTAGTATTCTTGAACATCTGGGACATATTAGAAATAGGAATCTGGATAGCTCAGTAGCTGAACACTTTATTAATGCACATGGAGGCTCTGATGTTAATTTCTTCTTTAGTGTGTTGGCTACACCTTTTCTTGCTAGGGGTGGGGATTTTTTAGCTAGTTTCTTAAAAATGGAAAGCAGGTTCATTCTAAATTATAATACTTTAAAACCTAAAAGTATGAATCTGGATGTGAATTTTAATGTATAAGTTATAATATTGTATATATGATGTTTTGTAAGTTATTGTATATGGAAAAATATTTTACCCCTATTTAAGGCTATGTTTGTTTAAGCAGGTGTTTGTAGATTATTGGGTGATGAGATGATTGTTTAATTGGAGTAGTTTGACATAAAATGGGAAAGGCTGGTAGCTTATGTTACTCCTTGAAGGCTGTTTGCCGAGGTACCAGAAACGCCATTAAAAGTTGGAGTTTGTTTGGATTGACTGGCTCCTGAGTGTATTTTTTTGGATCTTATAAAGCCTATCAGTTTTTTTAAGAACAGGGGGCAAGGAGTCAGGAGCCTGAGAAGCTGTGGAAAAAGCATCCAACATGGAAGCAAGAACAGGAGGGACAGCAGAGGGCCTGGGAGATTCCATCTGCTTATAAGGCCTCTTCTGAACATCAGAGACCTGAGCACAATCCCACTTAAAAAACTCCATCATATGTGAAATTGTGTCACCAAAATGAAATCTCCTCGTAAGGAGATTCAGGACTAATAGATTCCTCTTCCTTAGGGCCATAATCCAGGGGAGATAGATTATATGAAGAATAGGTCAAGGATTCTTCATGGGATCATAGGATCATAGGAAGTTACTAGGCTATGAGCCCTGATGCCCTTACAAACCTAGGCAAGAATTTAGCCCATGTTCCAAAAAGTCAGCACCTGATGCCCCTGTCCAGCAGGAACACAGGCGGAATTCCAAGGGTGTATTTTCTGTTCCCCATCTGGTTATCCAGGTTGCGCTCAAAAAAGGGTTAATGAGATAATGTGCTTGACGTGGAGTGGGAGTCTATTCCACAGAAGGGGGAGTCTGTGGGACCCAAATCTGTCCTGCTAGCAAGTCCTATTAATGTCACAGACCAGGTTGAGGTCACACGTGTGGGTTAATCAAGTGGAGCTTGACTTGCGGATATGCAGCAGTCCCATGAAGGCAAGGTCTGAAATTGCTTTGTATGACAGACAGAGGTAATCTCTGAGGAATCTACATGAGACTGAGTAGAGGGACAGTGCTTTTAGCCTATCTGTGTAGGGTAGACATTTGAGGCCCTGGATTCTCCTGGTGAGGAACCTCTGTGGTGTCTCCAGCTGCTGCATGTTCTTTGTAAGGTACATGCTGAAAGGGGCATTGTACTCAATAATGGGTCTTATAAGGGAAGAATACAGAGATGTTATGACCTCTTTGTCCCTGGATGAGATACCCTTACTAATGAGGTGGGCCATGTAGAAAGTTTTCTGTACAATGGAGGCAATATGCTGGTCAAAACTCAGTTTGCTATCAACCTGGATGCCCAAGTCCTTCACAACTGATTGTGTGCTTAGGGCCTTGTTATTAATGTGATAATTTGTGGGGATGTCACTCTCCCCAAACAGGATGTTTGTGTCTTTTGGCTTTTCCCGGTTAGGGGTCGCCACAGCGGAACTCCGGTCCGCTAATGATTGGCAGTAGAGTTTTTATGTGCTGGCTTGCCAGGCCTAACGCACAACCTTCAACAAAGGAACACCCGTTCACGCATGTCGCCACACAGAAGATGCTCTAACTGAGAATCAAACGGGCAACGTCTAACTGTGAGGTAACAATGCTACCACAGCGCATTCAGTTTGAGGCCATGTTTCTTGCACCAGTCATTTATTAGGGTGAGACCCTCTTGAAGGATGTCCACATCACTAGGGAAATTGATGACAGTGCCAGGATTGCAGTCATCTGCAAACTTAGTCAGCCATAGCACACTGGTTTTGGCTTGCACTTCAGAAAAGTATATCCCAAACAGCAGAGGCCTCAAGACCAATCCCTGGGGTACACCACTCATTATGGGTCTACTGTTCCCCTATTTTGACTAGGTGGATTCTAGAGGTAAGCCAGTTTGCTAACCATCTGGTAACATATGGATTGATGCATAGTTGAGAATGTTTATCTATTATACCCGAGTGAGGAATAGTATCGAAGGCTTTGGCCAGATCAAAGTAGGCAGTGTGCACCCTCTTCTCCTCGTCCATTGTTTTGGTGACTGTCTCAATGAAGTTGACCAGATTTAACAGGCATGACCTCCTCTTGATGAAACCAAACTGTGTGGGATTGAGGGTTTGGAGGTTGCCAGTGTCCTTGGCCTTGCAGATTAGGCAAGTTAGGCTGATGGGTCTATAATTTTCTGAATCAGTGGATACTCCACCTTTGTACAAAGGGATGACAGTGGCTGTCCTCCACTTGGCGGGGAGAAGCCGGTACTCAGACTTTGGTTGTATAAGATGCCCAAAGGTGCTGCAAATTCCTGCCTGAGTTCATGTAGGATACAGCCTGGGATGTTATTGGGACCCATGGAGGCTGTATTTTTTGCCTTTGAAATGGCAGGGATGACTTTTGCTCCCTAGAGATAAGGGGAGCTTGGCAGGTGCTGGGGATGTCCTGATTTACTGATGGGGGGGGAAAGAGGGATGAAGATTTCACTGAACCTGTCTGCCAGCAAGTTGGCTATATCTACAGCATTTGTGTATATGGAGTAATTGACCACCAGTTCTATGCAGATCTAAGGGCTACTTTTGAGATTGTGAACATATGTGAAGAAGGCCTTTTGATTGTCTTTAGCAGATGTGGTCAGTTTGGACTCAAAGTTTGCCTTGGAGTATTTCAGTAGTCTCTTATTTGCTTGTTCAGGCTAAGGGGAGATTGCTTCCAATTAGGCACCTGCTCTTTCTTGGTCCTGGACAGCATATTTTTTCTTTTATTATGGAGTTTATTCATTGCAGATGTCCACCAGACAGGCTTACTCTTACTTGAAGAGGATGATTTTGTCCTGCTGGGTATTCCTGATTCCATGCAGCTATATAAATGCTCGTATAGTAGTTTGGTTTAGACTTGGACATATGTACCAGTTCCTATGGAGGAGGAGGAGGCTGTGAACCTGTTTATACCTTCCCTCAGGAAGATGAATCAGCCTTGGAGAAGTTTTTTGTTAGACCTTGGTTGGGGGGGGGGATTGGGGGAGATGGTGACTTCAAAATACCCGCTTTGTGGTCAGATCTTACCAGGGAGGATGACAGTGTAAGGATGATACAGTGCTTACTCATGTTGGTTAATAGCAAGTCCAAGATATTATCACCTCTTGTCAGGGTGTCGACTAACTGGTTCAAGGCATTTGCCGTTGATGAAATCAAGGAATCTCTGGGCATTTGTATTTTGGCATGAATAGTTCTTCAAATCTTTGGTTGGAATGTTAAAGTCACCCATGATCAGGGTAAAGGGCAGAATCATGATAGATTCAAAGAGGTCCAGATAGGTGGAGTGGGCATCTTGAGTCAAATTTGAGAGCCTGTATCTAGCTAGCTAGCTATGATATGAATAGGGGGCTTGTCAATAGTTAACTGCACCTGGAGTGTCTCCTGTGTGTCATACTGTTCGACCAGGCTGGAGGTGTGTATGTCTTTAATATATATTGCAACTCCACCTCCTTTTGCTTTGCTGTCCATGGTTTGGGGCCTGAATGTATGACAGGATGAGTAACCTGGTATGGCTGGGGTACTCTCCACAGCTTTGAACAAGGTTTCTGTGACTGCAGAAATGTCAGCATCCTCCAGGGTTAAGAATGCTTGCAGTGAGTATAGTTTCATGTTTGGACTCCTAGCATTTAGCAACATGACCTTTAATTTGCATTTTGATGAAATTTTCATGTTGGTAGTTTTGACCTCACAGCATTGCCTAAAAAAGTCACTATGGAGAGGCAAGAGCCTTTGCCAGAAGCTTGAAGCCCAAGGTAGACAGATGCAGGTCATCTCTGGGAAAGCATTGTGCTCTGTCAATCATGTCTTCCAAGGCTGTAAGGTACTGGAGCCCCTTGGAATGACACCAGAAACTAAGCCAATTGTTGAAGCCAATCATTTTCTGTTTGCACAGAGGCATCATTCTGGGTGACAGCAGAATGCTGCTTAAGGATAGGAACATACCTGCCTGGGACACATAGTCAGTGAACTCAATCATATCTCTCTCTTCATATTGTCCAGGGAGGTACGTCTCAAGTCATTCATGCCAACATGGACTATGACAGGGTTATAACAGTACCTGTTTTTGACAGACTTAAGTGCATGGGTGATATGGCGAATTCTGGCACTTGACAAACAACTAACCGTGACTTCTCCTTATCCAACCTGGTGAGGGACACATCACACAATGGAGTCTCCTATGACTAATATGTTGGGCATATGTTTAGGCCTTAGTGGCTATGACACACAGGTGTGTGGACTATGTGTGGTATGTGGGAGAGATGATATAATATTGCCATGAGGGAAGGCTGTTTACTGTAGTTTTAACTTCTTGGAATGCATTGAGCAAGATGTTCAAGATGCAATCAGGTAACAGTCTGTAAAATTCCAGAAATAGACCATCCAGCCCTGGTGCCTATTTTGTCTTAAGGTGTTTTATTTATTCCTTTAATTCTGTAAAGGAAAAGGGTTTATCTATGTTATTAATATTGTGTTTGGATAGCTTCTTTTGAATATTATTAGCAAGAAAGTTATTTATACTTTTATCACTTGTAAATGAGTTATTATTAATATTAATATTCTTGTAAAGGTTTTTAAAACATAATAAGATACTTTTTAGAGCTGTAACATTGATTGTCTGATTATTTCTAGTGTATATTATTTCTTTTATATGACTTTTATTCATTTAAATGTTTAGATCTAATCACAATCCTGTGAATACTCTTGGGATTAATTGAGTAGGATTGTAATCTGATTTTTTCCAGATTTATTGATATTTTATGCTGCATGATATCCTGATATTCCTTGTTCAGTTTACATATGTCAGCTAATGCAGATTTGTCATTTGCTGTTGAGTTTTAGTTCATCAATTTCTTTTTGTATGTCTACCAGTTTTTTATGTCACTCTTTCCTTTTATTTATATACAAACTTTTGACTTTACCATGTAAGACTATCTTTGCTCAAAAAAAAATGTATTTTTTATTTTGTTGCTCAAAAATTTTTTATAAGACTACCTTTAAAATGTCCCATAGGATAATATCTGAAACCTCTCCATTATTGCTGATGTCTAGGTAAAGCTTTATTTCATCTAGAAAACATTCTTTAAATCCTTGTACTGTTACTAGATACGCAGCTAGTCTTTGGCAGATGTTTAAGGGGTCATTATTAAGTGTTACATTGGAGGTGATAGCATTGTGGTCAGACATAGGGCATGATGTCAGCAATACATTATTAATTTTCGCCAGTAAAGAGCTGGTTACAAAGACTTTGTCAATGTTGGTCTGTGTGCCAAATCTGTAAGAGTAGTGAGAATATTTCAGGGAGGATAATATTTTATACCATCAATGTCAACAAGGTTTCTGTCTTTTATATAGTTGTTCAAGTGCTTGTCAGCAGAGGACATCTTGAAGAGCTTAGAGCTTGTAGTATCAGTGGAGGACAAGATAAAATTAAAATCACATGCTAATTGTAACTCACCTTTAGACTTTAATGTTATGGTGTCTAAATGTTTTTTCACAGTTTTATTCCCAATATCCAGTAACCAGTAGGTGTTTGCAAAAGTGTACATATTTTTATCTAGTTTTAGTGTGACTAAAGCAAGCATACCATCATTGCTTGAGCATGAGTCAACTATTTCTGGAATTCTCATTGATTTTCTGTGTAAAATGAGGACACCTCTTCTCTTGTGGTTGTAGTTTGAACTTACCAAAAATCTTATAATCCTTAAAGGTTAATTTGTTTAGATCTTCTGTTACTAAGTGAGATTCCTGAATGAAAGCAAAATCTACTTTATGTAACATTGAATGCTTGTTGACACTACTCCCTTTCATTGGGTTGTTAATAGATATACTGTTAAATATAAATAAAAATGACCACCAGTGAAAAAAACAAATAAAACCAAACACTGGAGCAGTAGAGGAAGACACCAACCGGGAATTAGCGTAAAAAACTCTTTACTTAACGCTTTCGTCAGAATGACTTCTTCAGAAATACAATTACAAACATCTTTACACAGACTTAAATACTTACACTCGCATGTCCCTCCCACAAATCAAATTACATTAAATTACTTAAATGACAATCAACTTCTCAGATAAAACTCTTAAATAAAAATCTTAAAATATGTAGCAACAGACCATAACACAATAAACACATTTAAACACAAAAAATAAAAACAAATGTGTATATATTAAACCATAAAATATGAATATACATCAACATTCTATCTACTATCTGATAAAAAACATTTAATATTAAAAAATGGAAAACTATCTGCACCCAGTCTAAGCTGCCATAATGATTCTTTTCTCTCTATTCTGTTTTTATATTGCCACCTCTTAAAACAATATCAACTTGTTCCAACACACTGAAAGTACATTTTTTATAAGAACTACAAATTACAGAGTGTTTGAACAAAGCATTTTTATCATCTTTAGTTCTGATGGCATAGTAATGTTCTTTTATACGTTGTTATTTTTTACTGGTGGTCATTTTTATTTGTGGTTTTGATATAGCTCAAGCTCCAGAGGATGACCTGCTAAACATGTCCCTACATCTCGTTGATGAGAGCCAGCAAGGTGAGCTGGCAGGTCTGTTTGCAGAGCTTCAAAGCTTACAGGCTTCTTTGGCTGCACTGATGAAAATGATCAACTGAAACGGCATTTTGTCCACACAGCAAGGGCATATTTCATCGTCAAGCAGCTAGTAATAAAGGTACTGTTTTGTCTAATATGGATGAAGGGTGTCCTGCCAACAGTGAATTTATGCTTTATAAAGATGTCAAAGCTGCCTTTGTTTCAGAAGGTGATTCCTTCACTTCACTCAGTGAAGAAGTGACTGACACAAATGATAATGGTGACATATCTGATAAATTGTTTCATTTGGAAAAGGGGATTCAAAATATAGAGCCTTAGACATTGAAGACAAGTACTTTGAGTGCTGCATAGTTTTACAAATAGTTCCAAAAGGATTAAGGTTCTTTAAGGCTCCAAATGGAGTTCTTAAGGAAGATCCATTTTTTAAAGAGCTTGTTTCCTTTTTCAATTTGACAGGACTTGATTTCTTGAAATTACTGATCAAGCATAATAAAGATACACTAGCTGCTCTAAAAGCAGAGCTAGAAGTCCTGGACAATGAATGTAAACAATTTCTTAATTTTGACAATAATGCCATTCCATATGTACAAATGTTGGAATCTGTTGACAAGTATGAACGTTTAGTTGCTGAAAGAAAATTTAAAAAGACCAACAGAGAATTAACAGTTTATGAAGAGGGTAATGCATTATTTATTAATGATAAATCTGTAAAGAAATTACAACATAAACTCTCTTTAACTACTACTAATAAATGTTCGTATAGTTCTGCCTTAAAAATTGGGCGTTCCACCTTAAAATCTGCGCTACAGCCACTAGAACTGTTTCTCTTACATCTGATGAGGTATGTCATTCACAAGACAATGGCAACGGTTCTAACAATTCCACTACGCCAAAGAACAACACCATGAATGTAAATACATCTTCGGCAGTTGCTTCCGGGTCTAATAAATACAAAGAAACTTCAATAAATGGCAATGGAGCAACAATGACAACACAAATGAAGCAGGGACATGGACAGAGCCAGTTTCAGAAATAGTTATGGATAATTTTACAGGTTTTAAACCTATTTCTAATGCACACCGTGACCTAAAAGTTTATAACCTTTTAAATTTTGTTCTTAATGATGTTCCTTTAGGGGTACTTAAACTAGGACTCAACTACATTCCTAGTAATAGAGGTGATTTAGCAAATACATTGCTTAATTTAAAGTTATATGTCAGAAAAATAAACTTGACATGCATTTTTAAAGATGTAAATGCATCTTACATAACTACCCTTAGAAAACCATCCACTTATAATCCTGCTTTACATAGCACATTAAAAGTGTTTGAAGCTTTCTGTAGTAAAGACATTAGGGCAATGTTAAATAGTAAGCCTGAAAAAGTATACTTTAATTTAAGTAGTGAAGAAAAGAAAGCTTTATATGAACTACAACACACTGACAGTGTCAGGTTTATGAAAGCCGACAAAGCAGGTGGTGTAGCAGTGATGTCTACAGTTGGTTATATTAAGGCAATGGAACAACTTTTAAATAATAAAAATGAGTACATGGAAATTAATGGAGACTTCATAGATAGAAGTTATAAATTTGTTAAATATGTTTTATATGACCATTTAATGAGTGGTGAAATTGGGTCTATATTACTACAACGAACGCTTAAATGTTAATCTGTAAAGGTCGACCTTTACAGATTGAACACTTAAACATGTGAAATAAAAAACTAAATAAAAAAAAATATGTAGAAAGGGTTTAGGCAATGGGCAAGCCCCCCTGCACCTCCCACACCCACCGCTACTTAAATATACCAACTCCGAGATCACACTTCAGTGAACTACAGTGCGGAAATGGGAAATTTCCCATTTCCTACACTGTAGCGTGATCTTGAAGTTGGTATATTAAAGTGGGGGTGTGTGGGAGGTGCAGCTCCCCACATGGGGGGTGCAGGGGGGCTTGCCCCCCTACTTAAACCCTTTAGTTTTTTTTTTTGATTGGTGTATTTTTTTTTAATTTTTATAAAACCTTTACCGCTTAACTGTTCGATCTCTAAAGGTCGACCTTTAGAGATCCGAACATTTAAGCGGTCGTGCATCTAATATAGACCTGTGAAATCACAGTTGACATTTATGATTTTTTGGTTAATGATAGTCTTAGGTTGGGTATACTATCTGGTATACCCAAAATTCATAAGAATGCATCTCATGCACCTTTTAGGCCCATTGTCTCTTCATCAGGATGTATTACTGAGGGTTTGTCATTGTATTTGGACAGATTTTTAAACCCTCTAGTTCAGAAACTTCCTTCTTTCATTAAGGACTCTTGGTCCTTTTTGGAACAAATCAAATTGTTTCATAAACAATTTTTAGATTCTAGTTGCCATAGTACAGAAGAATTTTTTTATTCTAACTGCTGATGTAGTTTTTTTATACACTTGTATTCCACAAGAAGAAGGGTAAAAATTTGTGCTAATTTTCTTACTAGATATACTAGCTGGTGTAGTTCAACAATAAAAATATGCTGCTTCTTATTAGAATTGTTATTAGATAATATTTTTTTTCATTTTTCACAAAAGAAGTTATAAACAGTTAAGAAGGGTAGCAATGGGGGCAACAGTGGCCCCAGCTTTTGCTGGTCTGGTAATGGGTTGGTGGGAGAAAGAAATTTTACCCACCATGGGTTTCCTTACTGATATACTATTCTATTGTTGATATAGAAACATTTTTTTTTATTATAAAGGGCCCTTTAGCTAACCACATTACATTTTTAACACAATTAAATGCTAGTTGTGATTTTTTTTTAAATTTACTTTAAGTGGTTTTGGTAATAAAATAAACTACCTGGATGTAAGTCTAGAATGGGATCCTATTAGTAAATGCTTTGCAAGTAGCATTTATAGGAAATCTACTTATGTAAATAATTATTCGCATTTTGGTAGTAATCATCCTATGTATATTAATAAGAATGTACCTAAAGGTCAATACATAAAAGCATCTTTTATGACAACTGATGATAAGGCATGTCATGAAGAAGTTGACTTTATTACTGAATTGTTTGTGGTTAGAAGTTACCCCTTAGCTTTACTTAGTGACATCAGCACTGATATTGCAAATAGAAGGAATACTGAATTTTCCCCTTATTAAAAGGCTTGCAAGTTAAGAATGTTAATTGTCAGTCTATACCTAGTACTAGTGTAGGTCTTACTGCTTTACCATCTGTGCCTAGATGTATTATTAGTATGCCTGTTGATAGTAATAAAATTAAGGCAGTAGTCACAGACAACTGGAAGATTATTTCTGACAGCAATGAATTATCTACTATTTTGGGTAATAAACCCAGTTTTGTGTTAAAGAAATCAAACAGTATTAAGAACTTGTTAGAAAAGAATGACAGTTTGAAATCTATGCTCGTATCAAATAAACCAAGGGGAATGTTTAAATGCTTCTGTTGCGGTGCCTGTAGATACATTCATGAGGGACCTTTCATAAATTTACCTCATTTAGATAAAACTATTAATGTACAAGGAAGATTCAACTGTAATTCCATCAATTTAGTGTATGTTGCTTTATGTTCAGGCGGTACTGCTTTTTATATAAGAATGACTACCAGGAATCTTAATACATGCATAAAAGAACATTACTATGCCATCAGAACTAAAGATGTCCCATTATTGGGACATGAAAGTGTAAGTATTTAAGTCTGTGTAAAAATGTTTGTAATTGTATTTCTGAAGAAGTCATTCTAATGAAAGCATTAAGTAAAGAGCTTTTTACGCTAATTCCTGGTTGGTGTCTTCCTCTGCTGCTCAAGTGTTTGGTTTTATTTATACTGTTGAATATTATCATTTGATGGAGACTGCTATTATAAGTAAAATTGAAAAGTGCTTTCCTTGATTCATTATGACAAATACATTTTTTAAAACTGTTATGGACAATTTAAACACTCTAAATTTGAAAACGATAAAACTGTACATTTCAACAACCTTCTGCATGGATAAACTAAATCCAGGGTTACCATATCTGTCATAGAAGCCACAAACTCACCCTCTCATGACATCTAGTGGGAATTCCTAGCTACTGCAAATTAATAGTAAGCAGAAGGGAAACTGCATGTACATAAAAACATACAAAAGGAAACATTCAGTTTAATATACTATGTATGCATGAACTAAGAACATGAAGCTGTATACAGTTTCTTAAATGTTTTTTATCTAAACAGATTAAGTAAGATAAATTGATTAATCCTAATAATTATTTGTTACTATGAGTAAATACAGGACTATAATGTCATTAAAGTAGACAGGAAAGAAGATGCATTTAAAACTGTCACTGTCAGAAACATACTTATATTTCTTATTTAAATATAAATGTAATTCAGATTAAATAAATCACTATTTACAGTAACACATATAAGGCTTTTTGATAAAAATAAATGCTAAATAAAAGAAAATGCAGTTCAAACAATCATTACTGAATCTGACTGGCTGCAATAGTTCAGTGAAGAGAAAAAGGTTCAAAGGTCACGCCTACTCTGTGAAAGGCAACACAGATTGTTTTTTCATGAGTCTGGGAGCTAACCAAATCCTTTAGGAGCTTGAGCTTGTCACACAAATTGTCAAAATTCCATCAAAAAAGTAAGTAGGCGGGAATTTTCTACTGAAGTGAAGATTTTAAGCATAACTTGTAAAATTAAGAATATTTAAAATAAAGGCTCCAAATTACCAACCATACACAGTTATAAGATATATTAGTTAAATGGAGCACATTATAGAAGTTCAGTTTAAGTACTAAATGTATATATAATAACAAAATGTCAGCACTTTCTTTTTAAATACTTAAAAGTAACACAGTAAGCATTTCTCTCTCTTGCAGTGATTAAATACTATGACACTAGGACTAAAACAGAAAGGGAAGACACATACATAAAGAAATAGGTATAGGATATAAAAGAAATATATATATAAATATATGAAATGAGTGAGTGATTTTATACCATTTCACTAGTGCTATGTCATGTATATAAAGAGATAAAAGTATAAAATAGTGGTTTGCAGTTGGATAAGATTTTGATTTACTTGAATTTTGACTACTATATATTATTTATAAAGTTAGCATTGTTGTGGAAAAGATAACAGGAGAGAAAAAAGTTACACTACCTTCTGTGTATGATTCCACATTATTTAGAAGGGAGAAAACAAAACTTGCATGAAATGTGAAGTTATGTATAATCATTTGTCTCTGGGTCTCTTTTTTCCTTTAGTCCACTCATTTTTTTGAATCCATGGGTTCAGGTTGACCTAAAAGGTTCTTTTATGGACAAATGCAGATGCTTCTTCAAGAGTGTCAAATGTTTTATTCCCTTCTAGCATGGATAATCTTATTCTTGCTGAGAATATGAGTTGTGCTTTGATTCCTTCCTTTTTTAATGATTTTATTAGCGGGACACATGCTCTTCTTTTGGACATTACAAGAGATGTAAAGTCATTGTCAAACCTGATAGTTTGGTCACCAATTTTTAATGGAGCAAGGGACCAGGCAGTTCTTAAAACAAGGTCTTTGTCTTAAGTGGAGATAGATTTTACAATAATAGATCTTGGACGTCTTCTTTTACTGGACACAGAAGTTATAGTTAAAGACCTGTGTGCCCTTTCTATCCCAAAGGATATTGCTTCAGGTAGGTTTAGTATTATAGGAATCCAAGAAGTCAGGAAATTAATCATATTGTCCCCCTCCATCTGCTCTGGGATGCCATAGATTATTATATTGTTTTGCCTGGTTCTATTCACAATGTCATCTATCTTTTCAATGAGTCTTGTATTTTTTTGAAGAAGAAAGTCAATGTTTTTCTCTCTTTCTGTTAACCTGTCGTCTACATCTGTTACAAAAGCATCCAACACAGCAATCTGGGCAGTTTGTTGTCTGAGGACTTTATTTAATAAGGTTATTTGTTTGGTGGTATCTTCTCTTATATTGCCCACTTTTAAGTTTAATTTGTCTATTTTACCCACCAAGTATTGAACTGTAGTAAGATAGCCTGCATTTCTTTCTTCATTGGGGTTTCTTGCTGAGAAAACTTGGAACTGTTCATTTCCTTTGTGACTATGGTTTCAATGTTCCTTTCGTTTGAAAGTTTGACAGGAGAATATGAAAATTTTAGCTTAAAAATTACACAAGCTTGTAGCTTATGACTTCCAGAATCTAATCTTAGTAGTTTCATGTATTTGTTGGTGAAATTAAATAAATAATCCTGTCAGGAAAAAATGAGGACTCCAGAGCTCAAGAACTCTGCTGCATTCAGTTTGCCATCCAGGCCATGTCTCTCCAGCACTTAATTTTTGTAGTATCAAAGCAAACTGAACCCACTCCCACAAAGAAACAGCTAGGCCTCTCTAGACAAAAGATTGTACTACAAGTTCGAAAGGTCAGAACCAGTACTAGATTCAGTTCTATGCTAGTGTTTTTTCAAGTGCAGCAACAAGTAAAATGAACAGAACAAGCAGAGAGGCAAAAAGGAGACATAGATCAGAACAGAGGTAAGGATTCAAATCACTAAGCCTAAAAAACAGTGCCACGGTTTAAACAGATATGCATCAAATATTGGTTTAGTTAAACATAGGTTCATAGGTTAGTTTTATAGGTTAGTTCTATGCAAACTATCCTTGAACCCATTTTAAGCCTAGCCAATTACACCATGTGAGACTCAAACCCTGTATCTTGTATCTGTAAGGTAAATACCTTAGCAGAAAACAGATGAAAATAAGCACATAACTTTTGTCATCTCACAGCACATTTTTGGAAAACAGCAGAGCAAGGGCAGAAGACCTTAGTCACTGCAGCTTTGAGCAAACAAGCACAGACTGGTTTAAACACTGGCGATTTAAGGCAGAGAAATAGGAACCAGCCAAAGTTCAAATTATCCAATCCAAAACACCTTAAACAGAGCCTTGTAACAGTAACTCTAGGCAGATCAGACCACAGTGAAACCCCCTCACATGAAGCAACAGCTAGGCCTCTCTAGACAAAAGATTAACTGCACTACAAGCTCCAAACTGGTTTAAACACTGGTTATTTAATGAAGAGAAACAGGAACCAGTACAAACTCCAAATGTCACAAACAGTATTAGATTAAGCTCTATGCTACTATTTCCCAAGTGCTGCAAAAAGTAAAATGGACAGAACAAGCAGCAAAATGAAAAGGAGACAAAGATCAGAACGCAGGTAAGGATTCAATTCACTAAGCCTAAAAGCAGTTGCACAGTTTAAACAGATATGCAGCAAATATTGTTTTAGCTAATTAGAAGTGCAAAAAAACAGTTGAAAATATGCACTTATCTTTTGTTGTCTCACAGCAGGTTCTTGGAAAAAAGCAGAGGAGAGGCAGAAGGCCAAACTCACAGCAGCTTTGAGCTGAAAAACAAAACTGCTAGAAATGCTGGCTATTTAAGGCTGCGAAACAGGAACCAGCCAAAGTTCAAATTATCCAATTCAAAACACCTTAAACAGAGCCCTGTAAAAGTAACTTTAGCCAGATCAGACCACAGTGAAATGCCCTTGCATGAAACAACAGCTAGGCATCTCTAGGCAAAAGATTAGCTATACTTCAAGCTCCAAAGGTAATAGACAGTACTAGATTTAGCTCTATGTTAGTGTGTTTTAAGTGCAGCAAAAAGTAAAATGGACAGAACAAGCAGAAAAATGAAAAGGAGACAAAGATCAGAACAGAGGTCAGGATACAGTTTATTAAGCCTAAAAAACAGTTCCACACTTTAAACAGATCTGCAGCAAATATTGTTTTAGTTAATCAGAAGTGCAGAACACAGATGAAAATAAGCACTTATCTTTTCTAGGCTCAAAGCAGGTTTTTTAGAAAAGAGCATAACAAGGGCAGAAGCCCTACCTAACTGCAGCTTTGAGCAAACAAGCACAAACTGGTTGAAAAGCTGGCTATTTAATGCAGAGGAACAGGAACCAGTCAATAAAAGTTCAATTTATACAATCAAAAATACCTTAAACAGAGCCCTGTAGCAGTAACTCTATCCAGATTAGACCAAACTGAACCCCCCTCCTATACAGCAACAGCTAGGCCTCTCTAGACAAGAGATTAACTGTAGTACACGCTGTAAAGGTCACACACAGTACTAAATACAGCTCTATGCTAATGTTTTTCAAGTCCAGCAACAAGTAAAATGAACAAAACAAGCAAAGAAATAAAAAAGAGAGAAAAAGATCCAAACAGAGTTAAGGATTCAATTCATTAAGCGTAAAAAAGATGTGCACAGTTTAAACAGATATGCGGCAAATATTGTTTTAGTTAATCAGAAGTACAGAAAACAGTTGAAAATAAGAACTTACCTTTTGTAGTCTCACAGCAAGTGTTTGAAAAACAGCAGAGAAAGGGCAGAAGGCCTACCTCACTGCAGCTTTGTGCAAACAAGCACAAATTTGTTTAAACACTGGCTATTTTAGGCAGAGAAACAGGAATCAGCCAAAGTTCAAATTATCTAATCAGAATACCTTAGACAGAGCCCTGTAGCAATAAGTCTAACAAGATCAGACTAAACTGAACCCCCTCCCACAAATCAATTGCTAGGCCTCTCCAGACAAAATATTAACTGTACTACAAACTGCAAATGTCACAAACAGTACTATATTCATCTCTTTGCTAGTGTGTTTCAAGTGCGATAACAATTAAAATGAACAGAACAAGCAGAGAAGCAAAAACAAGACAAATATGAAAACAGAGGTAAGGATTCAATTAACTAAGCATAAAAAGCCATTCTGCAGTTTAAACAAGTATGCAGGAAATATTGTTTTAGTTAACCAGAAGTGCAGAAAACAGTTATAAATAAGCACTTATCTTTTGTAGTCTCACAGCAGATTTTTGGAAAACCGAGCAAGGGGAGAAGGCCTAACCCACTGCAGCTTTGAGCAAACAAACACAAATTCATTTAAATACTGGCTATTTAAGGCAGAGAAACAGGAACCAGTACAAAAAGTACTAGACTTAGCTCAATGCTAGTGGGTTTTCAAGGCAGCAACAAGTATAATGAACAGAACAAGCAAAAAAAAAAGGAGACAAAGATCATAGCAGAAGTAAGGATTCAATTGACAAAGCCTAAAAAACAGTTGCGCAGTTTAAACAGATATGCAGCAAGTATTGTTTTAGTTACTCAGAAGTGCAGAACACAGTTGAAAATAAGCACTTATCTTTTGTAGGCTCGAAGCATGTTTTTTGGAAAACAGCAGAGCAAGGGCAAAAGGCCTAACTCACTGCAGCTTTAAGCAAACAAGCATAAACTGGTTTAAACACTGGCCATTTAATACAGAGAAACAGGAACCATCCAAAATTCAAATTATGCAATCAAAAGCACCTTAAACAGAGCCCTGCAGCAGTAACTCTAGCCAGATCAAAGCAAACTGAAACCCCCACCCACACAGTAACAGCTAGGCCTCTCTAGACAAGAGATTAACTGTACTACAAGCTCTGAAGATCACAAACAGTACTAGATTCAGCTTTATGCTAATGTTTTTCAAGTGCATCAACAAGTAAAATGAATAGAACACGCAAACAAACAACAACAAAACAAAAGACAAAGATCAGTACACAGTTAAGGATTCAATTCACTAAGCCTAAAAAAAGATTTGCACAGTTTACACAGATATGCAGCATATATTGATGTGAAGTTGTTCAATCTCACCGTTCACTCATCACTGATGGGTTCGGAGCCGATCCTCAGCTCCAACATTGCCAACTAGCAAGCTCAAAGTTCTCCAGTAGTTCGAGACCCCACCCCTTATCCCATAATGCACTGCTGGAATTACCCCAGATCTAGTTTGCCATGGCTTGGATCTCTTGGTTTCCAGCTTGGCTCGAGACTTTATTGGGAGTGTTTCATCTTTCAGCAAGTTATATTTTCACTTTTTATATACTTTGTTCTATTCATAGTAGCAGATATACTAGTTAGTAAATAGTACTTTTTTCTTTGTTTTTTCCTCTTTCCTCAGTATTCTGTCTTGCCTTCGGCCTTTTGGCCTTAGGATTAGTAATTAGTCAGTGATCCCCTTTGAGACTGTCATTTTGGATCTCTATTTACTGTTTGTAGTTATTAGTTGTTAGTGCCCCTTTTTGGGCTGTCTGTATGTTTGTGTGAGTTACTTAGTTAAAACAGCTCTTAGTTAATCAGTGTGCTTGAGTTATGTAATCTCTAAAGATAGGGACAAGCATCCAAAGACTGGGTTTAAAAAGTGCCCAGACTGCGGACAGAAAATGTCAGTCACAGATGCCCATGTGCAGTGTGTTTACTGCTTGGGTGAGGTACATCTGCAAGAGTTTTGCAGCATATGTCATTCCTTTTCCACAAGAGTGTTAGCTGAAAGGAAGAGGACATGGATTGATAGTGGTATCATTAAGCACCCCTTTTCTGAGGCATTGTCTGACCAGGATGGAGCCAGTAAATCATCCAAATCTTCTAAGTCTTCCACTGATTCTAGATCCAAGAAAGGAAAGAGGATAGAAATTGTGGTGACTTTAGCTTCACTGCCCTCGGAGCCGACAGTCTGCTCTTTTCGGAACCGGGACATGGCCTTTGAACAGGTTACCAAAAAACCTCCTTCCATGTTGCTACAATCGGCTCCATCTGTCCACTCTTCCAGGTCCTCTGTCAGCTTATCTGATCTGGATATGGACCGGCTGGTTCAGAAATACTTGAAGGCACCAGGCCTAGTTAAACTGCTGTTGGCAAAGACACAACCATCGGAGCCGAAGTCCACTACCCTTGAATTGTCTGCTCTTCCTCCGAGCCATATCAGACCTTCGGAGCCGGAGGAGGCTGACCTGATGATTGTGAATCCCTTGGAGCCGACACCTCCTCCAGTGTCATCGGCTCCATCTGCTCGGACATTCTAGGCACCGACCAGGGACTCTAGGAGCCAACACTCTCCAGTCGGGTCCAGGGAGGATAGCCGCGCTGACTTGTCAGTGCCGACGCTTCCTCTCGGGGCCTCGGCTGGGGTGAGTCGATTTGCTTTCGATGCCATGAGGCGAGTATTGTCTCCCAAGACTTCCTCATCTCAAGGTCTGGCCTCTTCTTCCCCTAAAGTGGCTGTGTCTGTTTCTGTTTCCTCTGGTCCTTCCAAGTGTAGAGACCCAGAGCCTCAGGTAGCCCCACAGGGTGCTCCCTGCTCTTCTGAGACCTCTCCAGAAGTTCCCCCTGGAGAGGTTCCCAGGAAGAGATTATACAAGGGGAGGCATCTGGACTCCCCCCAGGAGTCTATCACATCAGACACCGACCTGGATGAATCAGAAGGGTCCCCCAAATCTCCCTTTGAGGACATCTCCTTTGTGGAGATTCTTGAAATCTTTAGGCAAAGGGGTGATTGGCAGTCCAAGAGCCCTACTGAGGACAAGTTGGTTCTCCTGAAGGTGTTTGGGTCTCAACCTTCCACCTCTTGGGTATCTCCGCCCTACAATGAGCTTATGTATCTGGTCTCTCGTAGGGTGTGGGAGTCTCCAGAATCTATGGAACCTGTTCCTCGGAGGCCTAATAAGTTTATTTCAGCCCCTGTGGATAAGTCCTTTTTGACCAAGGGAGTCCCTGTTGATGCCATGGTGGTGACAGCAGCCACCAAAAAGGAAATATCTGAGACTTCCTTATCTATCCATCCTCCTAACAGAGAATCTAAGATCAAGGATAGATATGGGAAATGCATGTTCAGTTCAGCGACTTTCTCACTCAGATCACTGAACTACTTGACACATTTTACCAGACTGCAGAGAGATCTCCTTAAGGAGTTGGGAGATACTCTTCAGGGTGCTGTAGCTTCGAGTGTATCCAATAAGATTGCCACTCAGCTCTCTACCCTCAATTCGATAGTCACCTCATCCATGTGTCTCGTATCATACGCAGCTGATGGTTTGAGCAGAGCCGCAGGTACAGGAATCGCTCTCCGTAGGCATGCCTGGATGCGACTCTGTTCCTTCGCAGAACCCTTCAAGTCTTCCTTCAATAATACCCCATTTGACAGCTCATCCTTGTTTGGGCCAAAGGTGAAGGAGACTTTAACCAGGTGTGAGCTAGAAGGAAAGACTCTGTCTGCCATTGGAGTCCATTTTTCCACCCCCCACTCAACCCTTTCCCAAAGGTTAGAGGGGAGGAAAGATGTGGTTTTGGAAAGCCCAAGGAGCCTTTCAAGACACACGTGGAGAGCCCCGCTCCAGAGGCAGAGGAGGGGGTTTCAATGGAAGACACCGCCCTTACAGCAGAGGGGGTCCGCAACACCAGGGTGACAGAGATCACTTCTCTGGTCAATCCTACCAGTGCTCCAAAAGGGAGGCCCACCTGTCCTACTCTGGAGGCAGTCGGGGGTCACTTATCTTTGTACCCCAAAGCCTGGCTAAATATAACAAATAACAGTTGGGTACGAAGTATCATTTCCAGAGGGTATTTCATACCATTTTCCACCCAGCCTCTTCCCGTCAAAAAAATCCTGGACATTCCACCCAGTCACATGGGACAAGCAGCAATAGAGGTACGCCAATTGCTAGAAAAAAGAGTCATCCAGCCAGTCCCAGCAGACCAGACAGGATTCGGAACTTACTCAAGGGTCTTTTTGGTTCCAAAGAAAATAGGGGACTGGAGACCCATTTTGGATCTCAGCAGACTTAACCAATTTGTGAGAAAAGAGAAGTTCCGAATGGTCACACTACAGTCCATACTCCCCTTGTTGGGGAAGGACAATTGGATGTGCTCGATCAATCTCAAGGATGCATACTACCACATAAAGATGGCCAGACCATCCAGAGATCACCTGCATTTCTGGCTGGGAGCCAATCATTATCAATTCCGAGCTCTGCTATTTGGTCTAACTACAGCTCCCAGAGTGTTCACCAAGTGCATGGCAGTAGTCATGGCTCACCTGAGGTGTCTAGGATTCCAGGTGTTTCTGTATCTAGACAATCGGCTCCTTACCTCCACCACCAGACATCAACTTCTTCAAGTGAGAGAGGCTACTCTGACACTCTGCAATGAGCTAGGCATTACAGTCAACTTCGAAAAGTCTGCCTTGTTGCCATCACAGCATATCATGTTTATAGGAGCAGAACTAGACACGTCAACCACCACTCTTCGCCTTCCGCCAGAAAGAATCTCTATTCTTCACCAACACATTATGTCCCTAATATCAAAGAAGAAAGTACCAGCAGCAGAGGTATTGAAAGTTCTAGGATTGATGGTAGCAGCTATTCTAGCAATCTCCTTAACAAGGATGCATATGAGAATCCTTCAATGGCTTCTATTCACGCAATGGTCTTACCAAGAACTTCCAATGAGTCACATGATCCTGATAACAAATTCCTGCAAGAAGGATCTTCAGTGGTGGTTGACGTCTCTTCATGTCACAATAGGACGTCCTTTCCTGCTTCCCCCTCCAGCTGCCATTGTGACCACGGACACTTCCCTGATGGGGGGGGGGGGGCTATTTCAGGGAAAGACTGCCCAAGGCACATGTACAGATCAAGAATCACATCTGCATATCAATGTCCTGGAGATGAGAGCAGTACTTCTAGCATTGCGATACTTTCAGGACTCTCTTCCTCTAGGGACAATTGCAATACAGACAGACAACATGTCAGTGGTCTGGTATCTGAACAAACAAGGCGGGACCAAGTGTTATCCCCTTTGCCAAGAAGCCCTCAGAGTATGGCAGTGGGCACTGTCATCCCAGTGCTTTCTGTTGGCAACACACATCCTGGGCAAATCCAACATAATAGTGGACAGACTGAGCAGAGCAATCTTGTTGCCCCACGAATGGTCCCTCAAACAAGAGATTGCGGACAGGATCTTCCACAAATGGGGCCAACCTTCCTGCGACCTCTTCACCAGTCACATCAACAACAAATGAAGAAGATATTTTGCCCTAATTCCCATGCCAGGTCACTCCCCAAGGGATGCTCTTGTCCATGATTGGCCCCTGGGTCTCCTCTATGCATTTTCACCAATTCCCTTGATATCCAAATTCTTACAGAAAGCAAAGTCGCTGGGACAGACAATCATCGTCATAGCCCCTCATTGGCCTCGGCAAATTTGGTTCCCGTTTCTTCATCATCATATTCTGGAAGATCCATGGATCCTGGATCCAGTTCTGGACTTGCTGACACATCCATCAGGGGATCTTCACCCGTCATTGCAGACACTGAAGCTAACCGCTTGGATGTTCCAATTCCCCGCATAGCCAGGCTCTATAATCTTTCCCATGACACTAGTCAGATTTTGGTGGCTTCCCACAAACCTTCCACCAGAAAATTGTATCGTAGTAAGTGGAAGAGATTTTCCATTTGGGCTTCTTCCCACAACATTGACCCTTATCAAGTGCCAATTGTCTTCTATCTTACAATTCTTGACAGAAATCTTCAATAAAGGAGCGGCGGCAGCTACGGTACAAGTACAATTAGCTGCTATATCTAATTTCCATCTAGGAATTGATGGTTTGAATATTATGGCTCACCAATTGTCTAAGGCTTTTCTAGAAGGTTCCTTTCACATAAGGCCTCCAGTGAAGACACCTTATTCCCCCTGGAATTTGAATTTTATGTTATCTCGTATCATTCTTCCTCCTTTTGAGCCTGCATCATCTTGTGAACTAAAATTCTTGTCATGGAAAACTATCTTTTTAGTAGCCATCACTTAAGCCCATAGAGTGTCAGAGCTCCAAGCCCTTTCCATCAAGCCCCCTTACATGGTCTTCCATACTGACAGAGTATCTCTCAGAACTAATCCATCCTTTCTGCCCAAAGTATGTTCTGAGGTTAACATTAATCAAGTCATTGAGTTGCCTGTTTTCTTCCCTAATCATACCAACAAATTGGAATATATGTTGCACAAACTCAATGTTAATAGACAACTTAGATTTTATTTGGACAGAACCAAAGACATTAGGAAATCAGATCAGCTCTTTGTTTCCTTTTCTGAGACCAGGAAAGGTAAACCAGTTGCTAAAACAACCCTGTCTAAGTGGCTGTCAGATTGCATCACCTATACATATGCTTGTCATAAAATGCCATTATCTAGTAAGGTAAAGGCTCATTCAACCAGAGCAGTTTCTACCTCGTCAGCCTTTCAAGCCAAATTGCCTTTGGATAACATCTGTGCAGCAGCCACCTGGTCTAAACCTCACACTTTTATAACTCATTACAAAGTTGATAAGGCCTCCAGGGACAGGGCTTCATTTGGTTCTACGGTTCTGAAGAGTGTACTGCCATGAGCCACCTAAGATCAGGGTGCTAGGGACACTACCCATCAGTGATGAATGAATGGCGATTGAACAACTTCACATAAAGAAGTTATGTACTCACCATAACGTTCCATGTGAGTTGTTCCATCTCGCCTTCATTCTCACGTCCCTCCCTCCTTCCCCCTCCTGGCTGACAGTTGACCTGGAGGCTATCTTCATCCTGGTTTTTCAATGTGTATTCATTCCTAGGTAGAATAATTACTGTACTATTACATGGTACGTAGCAAGATCTGAGGTAATTCCAGCAGTGCATTATGGGATAAGGGGTGGGGTCTCGAGCTATTGGAGAACTTTGAGCTTGCTAGTCAGCCATGTCGGAGCCAAGGATTGGCTCCGAACCCATCAGTGATGAATGAAGGCAAGATGGAATAACTCACATGGAACGTTATGGTGAGTACATAACTTCTTTTTTTAGTTAATCAGAAGTGCAGAAAACAGTTGAAAATAAGCACTTCTCTTTTGTAGTCTCACAGCAGGTTTTTGGAAAACAGCAGAGCAATGGCAGAAGGCCTACTTCACTGCAGTTTTCAGCAAACAAGCACAAATATATTTAAATGCTGGCTATTTAAGGCAGATAAAGAGGAACCAGCCAAAGTTCAAATTACCCAATGAAAACACCTTAAACAGAGTCCTGTAGCAGTAACTTCAGCCATGTCAGAACAAACTGAACCCCCTCCCACAAAGCAACAGCTAGGCCTCTCTAGACAAAAGATTAACTGTACTACAAGCTCGAAAGGTCAGACCCACTACTAGATTCAGCTATATGCTCGTGTTTTTCAAGTGCAGCAACAAGTAAAATGAACAGAAAAGTAAGAGAGGTAAAAAGGAGGTATTGATCAGAACAGAGGTAAGGATTCAATTCACTAAGCCTAAAAAACAGTTGCACAGTTTAAACAGATATGCAGTAAATATTGTTTTAGTTAAACATAGGTTAATAGGTTAGTTTTATAGGTTAGTACTATGCAAACTTTCCTTGTGGGCCATTTTAAGCCTAGCCAATTACACCATGTAAGAATCAAACTCTGCATCTTGTATCTGTAAGGTAAATACCTTAGCAGAAAACAGTTGAAAATAAGCACTTAACTTTTATCATCTCACAGCAGATGTTTGGAAAACAGCAGAGCAAGGGCAGAAGACCTGAGTCACTGCAGCTTTGAGCAAACAAGCACAAACTGGTTTAAACACTGGCTATTTAAGACAGAGAAATAGGAACCAGCCAAAGTTCAAATTATCCAATCCAAAACACATTAAACAGAGCCCTGTAACAGTAACTCTAGCCAGATCAGACCACAAAGAACACCCTCCCATGAAGCAACAACCAGGCCTCTCTAGACAAAAGATTAATTGTACTACAAGCTCCAAATGTCACAAACAGTAATAGATTCAGCTCTATGCTGCTGTTTCCCAAGTGCAGCAAAAAGTAAAATGGACAGAACAAGCAGAGCAACAAAAAGGAGACAAATATCAGAACAGAGGTAAGGATTCAATTCACTAAGCCCAAAAGAATTGCACAGTTTAAACAGATATGCAGCAAATATTGTTTTAGCTAATCAGAAGTGCAAAAAACAGTTGAAAATAAGCACTTATCTTTTGTTGTCTCACAGTAGGTTTTTGGAAAACAGCAGTGCAGGGTCAGAAGGCCAAACTCACAGCTTCTTTGAGCAGAAAAACAAAACTGTATAAACACTGGCTATTTAAGGCACAGAAATAGGAAACAGCCAAAGTCAAATTATCCAGTCAAAAACACCTTAAATAGAGCTCTGTAGCAGTAACTCTAGCCAGACCACACCAAACTGAAATCCCACTCCCAAGAAACAACAGCTAGACCTGTCTAGACAAAAGATTAACTGTACTACAAGCTCCAAACTGGTTTAAATGCTGGATATTTAATGCAGAGAAACAGGAACCAGTACAAAAACTACTAGATTTAGTTCAATGCTAGTGGGTTTTCAAGGCAGCAACAAGTATAATGAACAGAACAAGCAAAGAAAAAAGGAGACAAAGATCAGAACAGAGGTAGGGATTCAATTGACTAAGCCTAAAAACAGTTGTATAGTTTAAACAGATAAGCAGCAAGTATTGTTTTAGTTAATCAGAAGTGCAGAACACAGTTGAAAATAAGCACTTATCTTTTGTAGGTTTGCAACATGTTTTTTTGGAAAACAGCAGAGCAAGGGCAAAAGGCCTAACTCACTGCAGCTTTAAGCAAACAAGCACAAACTGGTTTAAACACTGGCTATTTAATACAAAGAAACAGGAACTAGCCAAAGTTCAAATTATGCAATCAAAACACCTTAAACAGAGCCCTGCAGCAGTAACTCTAGCCAGATCAAACCAAACTGAAACCCCCTCCCACACAGCAACAGCTGGGCCTCTCTAGACAAGAGATTAACTGTATTACAAGCTCCAAAGATCACAAACAGTACTAGATTCCATAGACAGAGACCTGTAGCAATAAGTCTAGCAAGATTAGACCAAACCAAAACCCCCTCCCACAAATCAAGTGCTAGGCCTCTCCAGACAAAAGTTTAACTGTACTACAAAGTGCAAAGGTCACAAACGGTACTAGATTCAGTTCTATGCTAGTGTGTTTCAAATGCAGCAACAATTAAAATGAACAGAACAAGCAGAGAAGCAAAAACAAGACAAAGATTTTATTTTATTTTATTTTATTTTACATTTGTTGACTGGGATAGTCTGACTGGATACATCTCCATTTTCAGCGGAGGCCCAGGGAGAAAAGCTCCACAGTGACAGAAATTAATACATTGAGATAATACAAAGAAAGAAAAAAGCAAAAAAAAACAAAAAAAAAAACAAAACAAATTTCTCTCCTGCAACAGAAGAGATACAGTAAAGTGTAATATATTCTAAACATGTACAATATTGAGTTTACAAAAATATTAACACAGATTCCAGCATACTAATTCTCCCACTAGGCACAATACTTTAGTTAAGAGGAGAGGGGAGAAAGTAATAAAGAGGGGATGCATATAGGAAAAGATCTATACATGTTGGAGAAAGGATTAGTCAGGATTAGAGCACTGACAGAGCCAATTTGACTTTAGATGGTGATGTAACTTTTTTTTGAACAGATATAGAGAGGAAATACGGGAGAGGCTGGAAGGGAGGGAATTCCATATTTTACCAATGGCATTGGTAAAGAGTGAGTCGCCCCCTACATTGTTGGCTTTGACTGTTTGAACTAGTAGTTTATTGGAGGAACGCAAGCTACTGAGATTATTGTAGGGTCTGATTAAGTTTTTCAGAGCTGGAGTTTTGTCCGGTTGGTTCAGGATTTTAAATGCTTCGATAAGTTGGGTCTGTTGTAGAAGGTTGGGGTATTCGATCCAATCTAGGTTTCTTAGGTTAATACAGTGGTGTGTTCTGTAAGGCATTCCTGTAGCAAATCTAGCAATCTGATTATAGCAGCGCGATAGTTTGTTTAGTTCAGATGTGTTGAGGTTAGTGAGCATAGGAGAGGCATACAGGAGGGTAGAGAGAAGATATGAGCGGGCCAAGGTCACTTTTGCTACTGGAGTTAGAAAAGATTTGATCCGGTATAGTGACCCGAGTTTTTTGTTAATGGTCTTAATGGTCTGATTGATATGGATATCAAATCTGAGTTTGTTATCTATGGAAACTCCTAATAGTTTGGTATAGCAGTCTGGGGAGATGATTGTCCCGTTTCTGGAGTAGATAGAAAAGGATAGGGGTGTGGTCTTTTGCGTGGGGTGGAAAAGTAGTAATTTTGTTTTGTTTGGATTCAGGATCAATTTACATCCTAAAAGCCAATTCTCTACTGATATGAAGCAAGATTGAGTTTTGGATAATAGGTTGACAGGAGATGTATCAGCACAGACTAATGTCGAGTCATCTGCATATTGAATGCAGGTGGCTTCAGGGATGGCCTTATACAGTTCATTTGTGAAGATAGTAAAAAGAAGAGGCCCCAGTATGGATCCTTGGGGTACACCTATGGTATTTGGTAAGAGGTTAGAGAGCTTAGATTGCCAGAGGACGGCTTGTTTCCTATCAGAGAGATAGCCAAGAAACCAGTCCAGAGCTTGTTTATCTAGCTGGAGATTTTCTAGTGTATGATGAAGTAGCTGGTGGTTCACCATATCGAAGGCCTTTGATAGGTCAAGAAACAGTGCTGAAGATATTTTTTTGTCATTTCAGTTGTGATTGATAGTGTCAGTAAAAGAAAGAAGAGCAGTGGTAGTACTATGGTGGGGTCTAAAACCATGTTGTGAGTTAGTTAGTAAATTGTTGTGGGTAAGATAGTAAAAAAGTTGTTTATGTATGCACTTCTCCATGATTTTGGCCAATGGTGACAGTATTGCTATGGGCCTATAATTCGATAGTTCTGTAGATAAGCCACCTTTGTGGAGAGGTATGACATGGGATATTTTCCATATTGATGGGATTTTGGATTCTGCTATGGTTCTATTGATAAGTATTGAGATAGGGTATGCGATGGCATCTGCTGCTATCTGTAGGTATTCAGCTGGGAGAAGGTCTGCAGAGAGAGTAGTTGGAAGATCAGAACAGAGGTAAGGATTCAATTCACTAAGCCTAAAAAGCAGTTCTGCAGTTTAAACAAATATGCAGCAAATATTGTTTTAGTTAATCAGAAGTGCAGAAAACAGTTGGAAATAAGCACTTATGTTTTGTAGTCTCACAGCAGGTTTTTGGAAAAGAGCAGAGCAAGGGCAGAAGGCCTAACTCACTGCAGCTTTCAGCAAACAAACACAGACTGTTTAAACACTGGCTATTTAAGTCAGAGAAATAGGAACCAGCCAAAGTTCAAATTATCCAATCAAAAACACTGCAGTAACTCTAGCCAGATCAGGCCAAATTGAAACTCCCTTCCACGAAGCAACAGCTAGGCCTCTCTAGACAAAATATTAACTGTATTACAAGCTCCAAAGGTCACAAAAAGTACTAGATTCAGCTCTATGCTAGTGTTTTTCAAGTGCCGTAACAAGTAAAATGAACAAAACTGGCAGACAAACAAAAGAGAGACAAAGGTCACAACAGATGTAAGAATTCAGTTCACTAACCATAAAAAGCAGTTGTACAGTTTAAACAATTATGCAGCAAATATTATTTTAGTTAGTCAGAAGTGCAGAAAACAGTTGAAAATAAGTCCTTATATTTTGTAGTCTCACAGCAGGTTTTTGGAAAACAGCAGAGCAAAGGCAGTAGGCATAACTCACTGTGGCTTTGATCAGTGGGCCTAGGGAGCAGATGTAACATGCTCCATAGGCCACTTAAGAGGGGTAGAAGACCAAGGGGAAGCATGACCAGAGACCACCTGAGGAGGCCTCAAAGCCATAAGGGCATTAAATAAACTGGAGTGAAATTTTGCCATTCACTCTAAGGATCTTTTGGAGCAGGAGAAAGGTGCTTAGTTTTTTGTCTCTTTTTTAAGAGGATGTCAACCTAAAGATCTTAGTTAGCTCTGACTCCAGAAGGCACTCTATAAGTGTAGTAGGTGCCACTTCTCTCACCAAAATTTGAGGAACTCCGTAGGACCTTCAGAAATAATCAGCCATGGTTCCCCTTAAACATCTGAAGTGGACGTCTGCAAGGCCTCCATGAATGTGTGAGAAGCTAGATCCATGCCAGATTTCAAAGCAGTAGCAACAGAGGTATCCAATTGAAAAAATGAGCAGTCATCCAGGTGTTTACTAACCTCCTGAAAGATGTCCAGCATACGCAATACAGCAGGAGACTGTGACCAAGCTTTCTTGGTCTTCTTCAAAGACAGTTGACCCTTGGGCTGGGAAGATTCTTCCATGGTATCTTCAGCCAACAGCTTAACATGTGGTTTTATAAATAAACCACTAAAGAAGAGAGCTGACTATGCAAGGTTTTTGAAACAAACACCTGACAAATGGTATATGATGTATGGCTGTGAGAAGCATCTAAGCAAAACAAAACTGCTCATGATGATCCATATGGGGAATCTGTCTCCCACACTGGCATTTCCCCTTTCTGGATAACATGAAACCAATAAGCAAACAATAAAAAGGAGATAAGAAGAAAAAAAAAAAAAACAAAGGGGCACTTATCTGGAAAGCAGCTCGGTAAACAGCAGACAAATGAGCGTTCAGACCAACAATTGAAAATGTCATTCAGACTAGTGGCAAAGATGTTCTGAGGATGGCACATCCATGCATCACCTTTATGTCCTACACTGTAAGTGGAGCATACATGTGATTTACAGAGCACCTATTCCAACCTAAAGACTTTGGTATACTGGTTGGTTGTCGGGTTACCCTTGGCAGGAGATCCTTATTGTAAAGAATACTGTAACTGTGATATGGTAGGATATCTTAAATAACTGAAGAGTACAGGTTATGGAATAGGGATGCTGATATTCTATCTGTGTGGTTTCACTAAGTTGTTTATCACATTTCTGAATACATTTATCAATATTCTAAAAAACAGTTGAATGGGTCACAATATCGTTAATGTTATTTATTTCTTTATTAAATAACTCAGTAATTGAGCAGGTCCTCAGACCATTTTCATCTGCAAGTTAGGCCACACATATAAATAAATGTGCAACAATAATATAAGACAAGAAACATCAAGTATTATCCCACTCTGACAATCACATTGTAGTTATCTATGTGCATACAATGTACATCCCTTGTAAACAGTAATTAAGTGACAAGAGTAATGTAAAGATTAGTACAATACATGCATATTGATATTGTACAGAGAATGTGTGTTGGTTTAAAACATTGTGATTAACAATTGCCTGTATAGCAATGACAAGAGAATTCCAGGAATTCCAGGAAGCTGATTCTATCTTAGAGAATGATCTTTCTCTTAAAGGTTTAGCAAATCTGGGACAACAGAACATCAGAGCTCTCTGGTCAGTGAATTATAATGGTTAGTGAAAGGATGCAGTTGATAGGTTCTGTGATAGTAGAGGATAATGCTTCAGATGTAGGATTCTAAAGGTGGATTTAAGAATAACGTGGCTCTGACTCTTGGTGAGATAATTAGTCTATCATGTTTTCTGTCTGGAGAAAGGGAGATAAAATGACAAACCGTCTTCCTATGCCTCTGCTGAAAAGGCTTTCTGACTAAACCCAGTAAACAAAAACAAAATAAAATAAGTAAATACATTAATGAATAGTGGCGCATACCTCTCAACCTCTTAGAGCAAGAAATCTGGGCAAAGCCATAAATAAAAGTGGGACAAAGGCCCAAAAATAGGGACAATTTTTAAATATTGCTCTTATGAACTTAGAAAGTTGACAGAATAACATGTTTTCCAATAGCATGAATTTTCTGAAGGGTATGAAGTCTAAAACTCAAATGTCTGTCATTATTTTCTAACTTCAGTCTTTAATGATTTGCCAATAATTTGCCAGAAAAATGCAATTTTATGAAAAATGGATCAAAAATATGAGGCAAAAATCTGGACATTCTGCAAAAATCTGTACAGTTGAGAGGTATCATGTAACCTGTAGTAGGGGAATATTGCTACTACAGTAAAAGCAGTAGAAGTGAATATTGTCTTGTAATATATATGTTAATAGTAACTACCTTCATTATTTCTGGTGTCAGCTGACTTGAGACCTTGTTGCAAATCTTGAACCATCTCAGAATCTTATCAACTACAGTTTATATATTCAGTCTAAGATTAAGATCAGACTTTAACAAAAATGCAACACTTTTATAGCAAGTCACCTGGGATAATGCAGAACCTCCATGCTCCTTAATTGACTTTAGTTTCACCCACAGATGGGCACCAAATAGCATAGTGTCTGACTTGGAAGGAACCAGAACCAGTCTAACTGATGACAGTCAGGAGAAGACTTAATTAAAGCTTTCCCGCAATTAATTTTATGCAAGTGGAGATGTGTCAGCAGCTTCCAGACCCAAAATTCAGAGTAAGAGAGAGACAGTGTTCCTTGGAAATGCAGGCAAACAGTGGAAACATGATACAAGTCTTCTAGTATGTTACAGGCATAAGAAGCACACTTCTGAAAAAAGATGTTTAACATTAGGATTAGGGGACAAATTAAAGAATCACATAAAAAACATTTGCCTACAGCAAGGGTGTCAGATGCATAGAACAGACTTCTGGTAGAGGGACCAATGCTGGTGGCATTTAAGTATATGTGAAACAAGCAATGCAGAACACTAATCATATCAAAAAGGAGAATGCTCAAATTAATCTCGAAATATGAAGTTTTTTGCTGTGAGGGAAATTAGCGGGCATGATGGTTAATGCTACCATTAAATCTCGATAAATAGGTTTGAGTAAACAATATCTGCAGAGTGTTTTTTAATGCTGTTTTGTTTGAGGAATATGTTTTCAGAATTACCTAACAATAAAACATGTGTGTAGTTAAAACCATTTACTCTGTAGTCTGTGAAGGCAGTGGAATCTTTCAACTCTCCCTGATTTTCAAGGCTGTCCCTGATTTGGCCTCAGAATTTTGGTCTGTCTCTTGTAAAAAAAAAAATCAGTGACTTCAGAAAATTTGGTAGGTTATATCAACAAATAATGACACATATTACATGTATAAACTTTTTTCCTTCAGAAAATGTATGTTAATTCAGGTTCACCGCACTATGAGTCAGAAAAAAAAACAATATTTAAGTAGTGTCCCTGATTTGGAGCCTTTGTCCCTGATTACTTTTGGCTTTGTTGAACATAAGAATCTGAGAGATAAAAGTGTACAACCTTATTTACTCTGCACTGCTGAAGAGTGTAAACAGCATTCTTAGTTATGACTGCCAAGTTTTATTCTACAGTATTTGTGGTTTTCTGGTATCATATGTACAGTGATTTCCTTTTATTGACATTTAGTTGCATTCTTTGCAGGAAGTATTTTGTTTTGATTGAAAGCCTAGTATATTTGACACTGACATGCTATAAACACTGTCTTTAAAAGAAACAGGAAAGGCCAAAAAAATGCCATCATTTTGTTATACTGGGATGTGAAATTTCTAATAGTATTGATTCAAAATGTTGCATAAGTTTGCTTATGATATCTCTCTCTCTCTCTCTATATATATATATATATATATTATATATGCATATATATATATATATATATATATATATATATATATATATAAAATATATGTATTATATATATATATATATATATATATATATATATATATATAATATATATATTATATATATATATATATATATATATATATGGTTCTACCTGACATAAACGAAACCCCAAAACACCGACAACGCAATCACTGACACCACATAACCGACAATACAAAAACACGAAACCCCACATGCCCGACAACTAAATAACCGACGGTACACAAACACGAAACCTCATACACTGCACACACCACAATCACAACAATCAACAAACAAAACCACATACACAACACAAGCACACCAAAATCCCTACAAACCCACACATACACAACTACCTACAACCCTAACCCAAACCCTAACCCTAAGGTCCGTCACTACCGCACACTTACCTGACCCGCACCCTAACCCTAACTCACTTATCCCGCCCCTAACCCAAACACAATCACTACCGCACACTTACCTGACCCGCTCCCTAACCCTAACTCACTTATCCCGCCCCTAACCTAAACACAATCACTACCGCACACTTACCTGACCCGCTCCCTAACCCTAACTCACTTATCCCGCCCCTAACCCAAACACAATCACTACCGCACAATTTCATTCAGCCTTACCTGCACATTGACGTTCTTATGAGCCGTCGACTTTGACTACTGTCAGCGTTTTCAGATTTCGCGCTTCTGAGGCTTCAAAATTTTCTGTCGGTGTTCTCAGCTGTCGGTGAACTCAGGTAGAACCATATATATACATATATATATATATATATATATATATATATATATATATATATATATATATATATATATATGGTTTACTATCGTTATTTCAAATGAAAAAAACATTTGCTGCTCGAAATAATGAAAAGTTAAACCGAAACCAAACTTTTCGAATGTACACAATGTCACCCCAAATGATCGACACATTTGAGTCGACTTTGTCGCTGAAAATGCCACGTGATAGCCATATAGGAGCTGATGTAAATCAAACTCCTATACAACATATCATGTTTTTGCAGAGGGCACGCTCCCCTGCACCCCCACACCCCCTGCTACTAATATGTTCCAACTCCAAGATCGCACTACAGTGGAGATATGGATGAATTTCCAGTCCCCACTGTACCGCGATCTCCATATATATAGTCAAACACACTTATGTGAATATTCACATAAGTCTGTTCTACTATCCAATACACTTTACATTTTGTGCAGGACAATCTGATTTTTGGCAGCATAACTGATGACAGAATGTTGTTAAACATATATATATATATATATATATATATAAAATACATGGGAAAATAGTCCTTCTTGCAGGATATAAAAAAGTCTAATAACAACAAGGAAAATAGATAGTATAGTAAGCAGATTTTTCTAGTAGTGCTATGTACCAAAGGTCTGTAATACATAATGACTCCTTACAAATCAAGTTCATGTTTGGTTGTGAATCACATGCAGTGGCATAGGCCTATAAGCAAATCTGCTACACCATGATTCATACTGAGGAGTAAAACCACTATCCTCATACATGTTGAGGTTGCCATATGAAAAAAATATTGTAATATATACTTCTTACATGAGTTCATTCCAGTGATGGCATGACAGAATGTATTTTAGTTACATCATGCATCAAAATAAGGTCATTTGAGTGAATATATTTATATTGAGAGATTTGATGAACTGGTCTGAAAGCAAAGGAGATCCTTAAGAAAATATAAACTGCACTGAGACCTTACACTCTATATAAAGGTATTATTACCTTGGATTATGTCGTATCTGGTTAGGGAAAGGGCAGCTGCCTCTTAAATCATAAGAACCACAGATGTTCATCATATTGATTACTGCTAGTAACCTTAGCTATTAGTTATATCTTACTAAAGACATAACAACCAGCCAGCTTCAAAAGCTTCAGGATACCTTCCACATGCTCAAAACATTAGGCAGCTTGAGCCGAAACACATGTTTGAGCTCCAAGCCCTTCAGAGCTTTCCTGACATTGAAGAGAGTGTTCCTCTACAGACTTTCAGCTTGAGCTATTATTTTGCTGGGAAGATAAGTTTCCTTTGGGGAAAAACTTTACATGAACAAAAATATTGTTTTACTGTACTTTACTGCTTACAAAAGTTATTTTTAATCCAGTAGTTACGTTTCAATGGACTTTCATGAGACCTAACTGTACTTTTAAAAGGGAATGCACATTTTTCCTTTCAGTTTAAACATTGGTTAAAGTAGAATATTTTTTTCCTCTGGAAAATTTGTGTTTATTTTACTTTTCGGTGCTGGTAAAGTGTATTAAAGTGCTGTTTACCATGTTTTTTGTGAGAAAAAGTGACTTAATAACTTTAAAATTTTAGCGGCTTATACTGCTTGTTTACTGTGGAAAAGAAGCAACATTTTCAGTTTGACAATGGAACAAGCTACCATTCCGATAGTTCATCCTTCTACTAACCAAAAAAAAAAAAAAAAAATTAAAGTTAAAAGTCAAACTGCTCTTGCCACCAGGGTAGCAAGTGGGTGACTGTGCTATAGCTTAAACTGGTTCCTCAGACCACTCATCTTTTACCCTGTATCCCTCTGGTGTAGCATTTACAGCCACTATGGACCACGGATGAGCTACTTCCTATGCAGCTGCTGAGGTCCTCTCAGTGAGAAAGGGAACATGATTCTTGTTGGCTCGAGATGATTGTCACTGCTGAAGTGATACCCCGACACCATGTGCAAAAATAAGGGGTTGAGGATGGATGGATGGACTCTTGTTTGCCTTGGGAGAAGGAGCAGGGAATGCTTCCTTGTTTAGTCAAAATGTTGTACCTATCCCTGGGGAAGCTGCTGTTGCCATTAATAATGCTAATGGCTCCACTTTTTCTGTCAAGAAGAAAAGAAAACTAACAATGTATCTACTCTTCCCCAAATTTCCCTAGACAGTAGTTTACTAGATCTGGCTCAGGCTTTAATTCAGGCTACTGATTCTTCTAATAAGGCGGCTTCTGGTAAAAGAAAGACGGCTGCCTCTTTTCCTGAAGAGATTCAAGACTTTGAATCTGTACAGGAAGATGAAGGGACAGACACAGGCCTTTCTTCTCAGATTTCTGAATCAGAATGAGAGGAGAGCACAATATCTGGTTCTTTCTGTGAGAGTTTCTCTTTCTCTGAAACTGTGTTTTCAGTGGGAGAACAATGAGGTTTCTCATTCCCTCAGAAAATACTATGAGCTGTTATAGGAGGAATTTCCAGAGCCTGCACTCTTCCTTCAGTGCTGTCAGCTTTGGAGAATGCATGTGTCACTGTCTGTAATTTTATAGAGTGTCACCCTGCTGCCCCTAAAGAGAGACAGATTGTATAACATTTCTCAGTCAGGGTTTTATATACTAATCCCAAGCCTGACACAGGAACTTTAGTTAATCTTAGTAAACATTTAGTTAATTCCAGTTCTACATTTTCTAACAAGGATGGGGAAATAATTCATAAGTATGGGAAAAAGGTATATGCTTCTGCAACTTTGATTTTCAGAATTTTATGAATTGTCAGGCTCATATATTAAAGTTTATTGTGACTAATTGTGAAAAATATGAGAAATGTTGTGAATACAAGTTCTTCTTGTGAGGAAAATCTGCTTTAAAGTGTCTATCTCAGAAGAACACAGTCCCCCAGACATCACAGACACACAGGTGAAAGCAGCCCTCTCCAGGGTAAAAAAACACAGCATCAGTGAGACAGGATGGTATCCCGGGCTCCGTCTTACACAAGCTCCAAAATTAACTAAACCCTCACATAAATTCACTGTTCGAACTCAGCCTTACCACAGGTTATGTACCCAAAGAATGGCGTACAGGAACAGTGATCCCGCTCCACAAAGGTGGCGCCACAGCGGATCCCAGGAACTATCACCCTATAAGCCTGACTAGCCTGGTCTGCAAGGCTATGGAGTGCATCATCACGGATCTCATAAACAAAGACATTGGGAACCTCCAAACACTGGACCCTACCCAATTCGGCTTTGTTAAAGGCAGATCTTGCCTCTTAAACCTAGTTGACTTCTTCAAAATAGTACCCAAAGCCATAGATGAGGGAAAGGTAGTCCACATAGCCTACCTGGACCTTGCAAAGGCCTTCGACACAATACCCCACTCTGGCATCATAAATAAGCTTACCAGCTTAAATATTAACCCATATGTCACAAGATGGGTTGCAAACTGGCTCAGGGATAGAACTCACATGGTCAGAGTTGCAGGTGCCATGTCCGACTCTAAACAGGTTACAAGTGGCGTCCCACAGGACTCCGTCCTGGGACCCCTCTTGTTCGGTATTTACTTCTCTGAGGTACAGGCAAACACAGGAGGACTGTGGCTTACTATGTTCACAGATGATTGCAAACTGGGAGCCATAATCAACTCACCGGCTGACACAAGCATCCTCCAGAAGGGCCTTACGGAGACGGATACCTGGTGTCAGAACCATGGCCTCAAGCTAAATGCCAAAAAGTGCATAGTCATCCCCTTTGGGAAAAACAAAGTGCCCACAAACTACCACATAGGAGGTAATCCACTAAGTACGGAAAAAGTAATTAGGGATCTGGAGACCCAAGTAGATAGTAACCTCTCCTTTGACAATCACATTGCCAAAGTGCTTAGAAAAACCTTCTATATGGCTCACCTAATCACAAAAGGGTTCGCATCTAGATCAAGAGAGGTCATTGTGCCCCTCTACTCATTGCTCATTAGGCCCATAATTTAGTACAATGCCCCATTTGGGATGTACCTTACCAGACACCTGCAACAGCTGGAGAGACCTCAGAAATACCTCACCAAGAGGATTGTGGGCCTCAAACAGATGCCCTATGCAGCCCGACTAAAGAAACTCCAGCTCTACTCAGTTGCTTACCACCTACTCAGAGGCGATCTCTGCCTGACGTACAAGGCCATGTCTAACCCAGAATTGTTGGACATGCTCCACCTCAAGAAAACCAAATCCATTAGAGCTACACGCTCCAGGGATTTAAACCATAGCACAACAATAAATAGGACATGCTGGAGGGATAGATTCATATTCCAAAGGCTTCCCTCGCTCTGGAATAGAATCCATGTTAGGTAGAGCCCCTCGCTGACCCTCTTCAAGAGAAATCTTGATGAGTGAATGGGAAATCGTAAATTTACTCCTGGGATCACTTCTATGGCCCTGCTGGACAGAGGCTCAGGAATCTAGTCTAAAAGGGAGATGAAAGCCAACACATTCTGGCTAGGCTTGTAAATGCCCTAGGGCAGATAGCCTAGTACCTACCTATGAATCTATGAACCTATGAATTTCTTTCATTTTACAAGTCACGAATCATTGTTTAAAGTCTGTGTGTATAACTCTGCTGATGCATCTTCCAGGGCTATGGCCATTGGTAATGCTTTAAGGAGGTTTGCCTGTCCGCATTCTCAGAAACTCCCAGATGATGTGAAAAATGGAACTTTAAGTTCTCCTTTGGATGGAGATTTAGTTTTTGGTACACCTGCTACAGAGGTTATCAAAAAGTGTGATGAGAAGGCTAAACTGATACAAGGAATCTCTAAGATTTTTCACTGCCCCCATTACAAAATTTTCTAACCACTCATCCAGTTTTGATAAGAAAGAAAACAGACATTCAAGAAAAAATCCCCTCAAAACCAATGGCAGTCCAACAAGTCAGCACGACTGTTTAGGGGACATTGCCCCCCCCCCAACCCTGGCAGCTCATTGTCCCTTCCAGAAAGTCTGAATCTCCACTTCCGTCTTTGGCAACAGATAGTTTCAGATAAATTGGTTCTGAGATCATTCATCAAGGTCACAGACAGCACGAGGAGGAAACTCCTCCTTTCCAGGGGTTATTCCTCATCCACCAGATGAGACTTTTCTATTTTCCCCTGACCTTCAACATAAGTTGTTTCAGGGAGCTATAGAGCCTGTTCCTCCTTCCCAGTTTGGGAAAGATTTTTTATTCAGGCATATATATGGTGCCAAAGAAAAAAAATGCTAGGGAAAAAGGTTCTGCATCTTTCTTTCTTAAACCTATTTGTGATAATGCCCAAGTTCAGAATGCTGCCACTTCACAATAGTTTCCTGGTAACACTAGATTTAAAAGATGCTTATCATCACATCCAGATTCACCCAGACTTCAGGCACTTCTTAAGATATTCTGAGTATGGATCACATTACCAGTTCTCTGCCTTACTCTTTTGATTATCTACTGCACCAAGAGTGTTGACAAAGTGTCTAGCTCTAGTTAAACCTCATTGCAGGCTGCAGAGTATCCACATATTTCCATATTTAGATGACTTGCTTATCTTTGCAGAGTCTTTTTCAATTTTCAGAAATCTCTCACATGGGTCAGAGATCTCATACACAAGCTGGGATTCCAAGAGAACATTCAAGCCTTTTTTTGACTCCATCACACAGGATTGTGTTCCTGGGGCATCTGCTACACACCTCAGTTCAAAGATCTAGTCTTCCATTCAGACTTCAGTCACTGCGAGGGAGTACTTCAGGATTTTGGGTCTCATGGCATCTGTGATTCTCATGATACCTCCATGGCAAAGAGAAAGATACAGTGGTACCTGAAATTTCTTTGGTCCCACACCAACAGTTATTATCTTTTCAAATCCAAGTTTTGTGGTTTGTCAAAAGAGAAACAATTGGTGGAGACAGGAAATTTCCTTAAATCCATGTCTCTTCTTCTCCCCCCCCACCAGCTCCAAAGCAGTCAGTCAGCACAGATGCCTTGGACTTTGTTTTGGGGAGCGGTTTCAGGAGGGATAAAAGTGCAAGGTGTGTGGGGGGCCAAGGACAGACACAAGCACATAAATATTAAAGAGACCTCTTCAAGTTGTTACAAACAATACTACACTTATGTGTCGCATCCACAAGCAAAGGAAAACTAGGTCTTATGCCCTTCACAGACTAGCTATATTAGCTTGGGGTATAGATTCACAACACAAGCTCACTTTACAGATATCTTACTCACCTTCAGAGCAAATCTGTGTGGTAGACAAGCTGAGCAGGACAATGGCAAATCCCCACAAATGGAAACTAGATTTGCGGGTCTTTCAAGATTTGATCCATCTCTGGGGAGTTCCTCAAGTAGACCTGTTTGTTCCATTTATGAACAATTGGCTGGCAGGATTCTGCTCCAGGACTTCATGCAAGAAGGCCCAGGAGACAGATGCCTGTTTCTTTCCTTTTACAGGAATGTTCCATTTGTCTTTCTACAGTTTGGATTGATATCCAAGCTATTTCTGTAGATTCAGAAGAAACCCCCCCCATGATCACTGTGTGACTCCCTTCAGGTCCAGGCAGCAGTGGTTCTCCCTTCTTTTGGAGATGGCCAGGGTCAATTATCACAAGCTTCTCCATAGAATGGATCAATTCATGCAAGATCAGGAGTGTTTGATACACCCCAATAACCAGTCAACTTCAGCTGAATGCCTGGATGATAGGGTCTTAATTCCCTTTAAGCCCCAGGGATCATGCAGCAGGTCCTAATAGAGGCAAGAAAGCCTGGTACTAGAAAATCATATATTAAGAAATGGAAAAGGTTTACTAGCTGGTGCCAACAATATAACTAGCATACATTCAAAGCTAGTTGTTCTCTTGTTTTACAATATTTGTGTGACTTGCTATCCTATGACCTCTCTTACTTCTCCATCAAGGTTCATTAATTGGCCATTTCAGTATATCTACCCGTGAAGTTTCCTCTTTAAAATGCATTTTCATGTCAGAATGTTTTTGTAAGGGGTTTGCAAAAGAGGTCTCCAAGAAAACCAGTGGCACCTCCTTGGGATCTTAATTTTGTGTTAGAGAAGCTAGTACTTGCTCTATTTAAACCAGCTAATCTGGCTGATTTGAGGTTCTTAACATGGAATACTGTTACCAATTGCTCTTACATGTGCAAGGAGATTATATGACTAGCAAGCTCTTGTGGTGAATCAGTCCTACCACATTTTCCACACAGACAGGATTTCTTTGAGAACTAATCCTTTCTTCTTTTATCCCTTAAGTAATATCTGAATTCACTGTAAGCCAAACTATCCATCTCCTAACTATTGCAGTTTGATATCAATACTCTGTATACATACCATATAATGTTAACTTTTGTGTACATGCTATGTCTATGTCTACTTGTATGGAGATTTTCTCCCTGGGCCTCCACTGAAAAAGGGTACAATCCCAGTCAGACTATCCCAGTAAACAAATGTAAAATAATAAAAATAATCAAATAAATCTTTCTTGAACCAAAAAATTAGTGAGCTTGAATTCTCCATACCTTGGATGTCTACAAACAACTCAGGTACTATCTTGACAGAACAAAACATTTCAGATCTGTGGATGAGTTAATTTCTTATGAAGGTAAGAGGAAGGGACAATCTGTGCCAAAACAGATTATTTCCAAATGGTTGTCTTACACCACTGCCTTTTTTTATTCTCACCACAGCAAAACTATTCCAGACAGGGACAAAGCCAGCTCTACTAGGCTTTATCTGTGGCTTTTTGGAAATACTTGGATTCTAGACGTATTCTAGAAGCACCAACATAGTCCTCTGTACATACATTTACAAAGCACTTCAAGTCTGACGCCTTCTCTTGGTCTAGATCAGTCTTTGCTTGGACCATTCTCCAGGGGCTCCTGGACCCTTTTCCTTCGACCTCCCAAATGTTGTAAGCTAAGGTTATCTACCCGTATAGCTAATGCTACTGCAGCAGGTATCAATGTGATAAACACAGTACACCAGTGTAAATAAACTTACCATAACAGTAGATTTTTGAATGATCATGCTGCAGTAGCTACTTCTGCCCACCCATCCTCCTTTTTTGGCTTTCTGGATTTGCCAGGGTTTGTGTGTGTGTGTGTGTGTGTGTGTGTGTGTCTGTGTGTATAGATATATATATATATATATATATATATATATATATATATATGGATCTAGGACTATTGAATGAAAGTTCAATAGTCTAAATCTGCAATCACCGAACACACTTTCACCAAAAAAGCACTTTCGTTAAAGTGTGTTAAAAAAAAATAAATAAATCTACTTTTATGCAGGGGGCAAGCCCCCCTGCAACCCACCACCCCACTTTAATATTCTCACTCCCAGATCGCACTACAGTGAGGGAAAAGGGAATATTCCCTTATCCACACCATAGTACGATCTTCACAAGAGTCATTCACCCATGGCTCCCTCTAGCTGCAGGCATACTTCTGCAAAAGTGCTTTTTCGGTAAAAAGTACTTTCGCGGAAGTATGCCCGACTATTTGCACTTCAGTCAAAAGTTCCTTCAGGGATCAGTACCGATCCCATATATATGTATATGTATATATATATATATATATATATATATATATATATATATATATATATGTATATATATATATATATATATATATATATATACATATGTATGTGTATCTTTCTGTTTCTACTCCTGGCCACATCCTCATGGAGCTCAGCCTCCCTTTTCAGTTAGCATGAAAGCTCTGAAGGGCTTGGTGCTCAGACTTGTGTTTTTAGGCAGCTCAGCTGCTTAACCATTTGAACACATGGAAGGTGCCCTGAAGCTTAGGAAGCTGGCCAGCTGTTATATCCTTGGCAGGATATAGCCCATATAGCTAAGGCTACTGCTGCAATAATCATTCGAACATCAATTGTTACGATAAGTTTACTTGCACAACTGTACTCTCTCTCTCTGTAGGTGCAATATATACTGTGGTAAATCATCAAATTATCAGCAAATGTCTTTCAGTGAAAGATGACTTTCTAATTTACCTTTTTGATTGAATGCAGTAAATCTTATAACATATAATCTTATAACACAACAGCTGCAAATGAATAAATAAATTCTACTACAAATCGTATCAACTGTAAATAAATAAATAAATAAATAAAATAAAAAACTAAATAAATAAATACCATTACTTGTAAAAATGTTTGCAGTCATCCTTACCTTGGCCTCTGAAGTTGGCTCTAAAAAACAAAGTCGATTACCTAGACCCTCAGCAGACAGGCAAAACTTACGATGTTCCTTCTGGATGCTGGTTACACACTGAAGTACAACTTCATCATCCTAGCAGAAATAAAAATAAAAAGTTCAGCACCATGGAAGCTGAAAAATATAGAAACATAGAAAATATAGAAACAGCAAAAAATACCCAAAGCTGCTGAAGGTCAGTTAGTAAAAAAAGAAATTAATACACCAAGCGTCCACCACGGCTGATATAATAAATAACTTTAATACAGACAAAAAGTGCTTTCACACATAGTTGTGCTTCATCAGATCTGATGAAGCACAACTATGTGTGAAAGCACTTTTTTTAAAGTTGTTTATTATATCAGCCATGGCGGACACTTGGTTTATTATTTCTGTAAGCTGAAAAATATCTTCAATTCATCATTTACAGTCTACATCTTTTTAACCATCCTGTGCTGTTTGCTACATGAGCATCATATCTGCAGTTGTCATCCGGGTCTATATCACAACACCGAAAAGAACAAATGTCGAATGACTGAAATATCAAAATTGCAGTTCATTGTTCCATTTTTTATAAGATTGCAGTACAGTGAAGATTGGGAATTTTGCCCTTTCCTCACTGTAGTGCGATCTCAGAGTTGGTATATACAATTAGCGGGGGGTGTGGGGGTGCAGTGATATTTAAGACATTCGAGATTTGTTCCTTTTGATGTTGTGATATAGACCCGTTATCCAATATATAATGTAGAAAATACTTCCACTTTCAGGTAACTGACTTGGATTCACCAAGACACCATTTTATGTTATTCATAGAAACAATGAAGAAGTTCTGTACACACTTTGAGTATGAAAATAATTTAGTATTTATAATTTTGGATGCAAGGGTGACTATCAGTTGCTTGAACATTTAAATAAATGTCGTGGTTATGAGTAATCCAATGATGTTTGTTCAATGGGTGCCTAAGAATCAAAGCTGTTCTGACCTATGGCATGGCTAACACACAGGTGTGACAAAAAGCATGATTCTTTCTTTCTTTCATGCTAATAGGGTAGGTGAATTAATCCAAAGACCCTTCTTAGACATGATGTGAGGTTTTTGGCAGTGATAAATGTGTAACAGTCATATATCAAATGTATGTCAATCAGTCTGTATTTCTGAAGTTTAAGACAAATAGCAAATTTAATAGCACAGAGAGTGCCATGATACTATAACATTTTGTTAACAAACAAAAATGAGAAACCAGCAATAAGCCAATGTTCGCTAATATCATGCTAACTTCTTGACAGGAAAGTCTTTTACACACACACACACACACACACACACACACACACACACACACACACACACACACACACACACACACACAAACACTGTGTGTGTGTGTGTGTGTGTGTGTGTGTGTGTGTGTGTGTGTGTGTGTGTGTGTGTATACTGTTGGCATAATCTTATAAAAAGGATATAGTATTTTACGTTTAATTTTATATCCAGCACAGCTTAAGTACTTGATGTTAAACTCATTTGGGAAATTCATAGGGTATATACTAGAATAAACAGTATGACTGGACACAGGACAATAGAGGTACAGAGTACCTGGGATCAAGGTAACAACTAGCATTCATAACTTTCCACTAGGTGTCCCTAAATTCCACATACTCTGTTATACCTTTTCATAGCTATAACTGGGGTTTTATGTGGATCGTATGCCCTCTGCTGACATTAAAAAAACTACAGAGCTGACACTTAGATAACCTGGAAAAAAAATTTTTGTAGGATGCTATGCTGCTTTTCAGAAAGTAAAGTAAGTTTAATTATTTTACTTACATTTTCTTAACCAGATAACTGTGTTGATGCATACTAGTTAAATTGGTGTACTAATAGGGGACAAAGGCATTTATCATCACAGCATACAAATCTGTTACACAAAACATTGTTAAACAAGGAATATGCAGGGTATATATTATAATTTCCAAAATATTTAAGGGTTTTATATGTGAGTCAAATAATAATTGATTATTTTAATGAGCTAACATTATTAACAGACAGAACATGATATGCCTAATATCTAATTCAGGACAGCAGCAAGTTCAAGTAAACTTACAGCCTGAATAGTTTATCAGTGTAATACATGACAGTGCAATAATATAAAAATGTAGCACCCTACTGTTTTGACGAACAAATTGCTGAGGCTTTACAAAGGTGAAAATGCACTCTGTTCAACAGTTGTCACTACACGGGAAATGTTCTTTCTCTGAGGCACAGAAAATTCAGAGGTAGTTACGTTAGTACATGAAGCGCATGAGGGAAAGATCCCTACATGGAAGGCATGATAAGCTTTTCCCCCAACAGAACTGCAGCTTCTGAAGTTTGCTGTAAACATTTGATATAAAGTTGCATACAGAATTTGATAAACAGGAAATTGCTGTCATGACATGGAACCCATATATACAAAATGCTAATCTTCCAGTTAAATCCAGCTGGAAAATTAATAGATCATTTGACATTTTAACTGAATATGGGTATACTATAAGTTATAATATGAAATATACAGTGATAAAATATTACAATAGTGAATTATAAAATTGTCAACATTGAAATACTTACTACAGCTCACATGTACAGTACTAAGTACATTCACTCCATTACATTACAACTTGTCAGTAAACAATACCAAGCCCCTGTTAATGAAACTTAGAAACAAGTTCTAACATAGCTCCTACTAGGGGTTGCAAGTTCTGCTCTTCTCAAATGAAGGTTATTAGACATTTTGATAATGACATTTTCAAGTATCAGTAATTTGATATTTTAATATTGCCCATTCATTTCATGACTTTTAGTATATCACTGTTCAGTAACTACTCAGAACACGTACTAATACGCTAATGCTAATATCAAGAAATACTAGTAAGTGCACTACACAATGTACAGAACACTACCCTTATAAATAGAACCTTGTTTTTAAGATTTAATTTAAATGTATTTGCTAAGTAGGTACATGAGCAAGTTTTTGTCAGACAAATTCAACTGATACCTAGGTGACAAAAGCAAGGATAAATGTAATAACATTGATAACTTACAGTAGTCACTCAGTTTGCATGTTTTTGTGACCTTAAAGGTGTATACTGTGGGTTCAAGAGTGGCATGGACATAAAAATGCAGAAAGAAATGGAGGTCAGATAAAGTTGTGAAGTTAAGGAAATATAGCAAGGATGGAAAAGAGATATACTTAAGTAGAAACAAAATATAAAGGGAGACAAAAAGGCATAATAAGTTACAAATCAGATACAAAAGGAGACACAGCAGACAGCCATTATGAATACAGAAGAAACACAACTGATTGACTTGAAAAAGAAAGAAGGATACGCATGAAAAAACTACCCCACACAGATCAGACCCTGGAAATTGTGAGGAGACAAGAGAAACAGTATATATAACCAAATAATGGTGAAGTAAGAAATTAATGAGCTGAAGAAAGTATAAAGTACAAGAACTAATGCAACAGTTGGATAAAGATTAAAGAATTTCACTGAAGTAAAGTCTGTGGGTGTTGTGTAGTGCCAAGAATGAAGCAATGGTTATAACAAAAAAATGGAGTAAATTGAAATGATAAGACACAGAAAGAGACTGCCCCAGCTTCTAAAGTCAGTGGATTCTCTATGGGGTACAGATGGATAAAGAAAAAAGAAATATATGACATAAGGTGAACTGACAAGGAACATACACTGATACAGACAGCCCCTGCTGTAGAAGGCAGTGGGTCATTAGTGATGAAGTGTATAAGGGAAAGGTAGCAACAGATGCAGTGTAGCAAAATCTCTTTAAAAAGTGCCGCAGATATATCTTTACTGCATATGGCAATGAGGTATGAGAATCCACTCTGAATAGTGGAGTCAATATTAATGACAGAAGCCAGGTTTTGAATTCTGTGTTTAAAAAAAACAAAAGATGGGTCTGAGCTATAAATGATCTATCAACTCTACTTAAGGGGGGATTTACAGCAATGGTAGTTTAAATATTCGGCATACTTGTAAACCTTAAAAGGATGCTGTCAAACTTCATGACCTTTCTGGCTGCTGCTTGTTTAAAACAAATCACATTCTCTGGTTGCTGACCTTGTGAGTAGGTTAATATTATAGTATGCTAGTTCACATCTGCTTCTTGAAATATAGAACATTAAGAAATATGCTTATAACCTTCCCTGGCAGGTACTGCCCTAGTTCTTTCATGCAGAGGCTCTTTGTCTTTTTTGATTGCTTCCCCACTCCATGTCTGAGCATGCTCCAGAACTGCAGAATTTGTAGGCTCATTACCTATTTAATTAGACATAGAGATGAATCATACTGATAGTCTCTAAGGACAAATCATGTTTCTGTGCTTTCTTATTTCAACTTACATAAACTGTGTAAGGCCACTTGGAGCTCTGTACTTCTACTGTATGTACAGCTAGCCACATTACAGCATGGTACAATATACAGGCTACACAGATAATCTAAATGGTTCACTGTGTGTACCTACTTTTATATTTATGCTCAATGTCTGTTTCAGAAGTATGACTCCTCTTAGATCTACAACCTTAAGCTATGTTTGTTGAATCATACTCAGCAATTAGAGTTGATGAACGTGCCAGGCAAAATATACAAATCTAATGTGTGTACTTATTTTCTAAGTCATTTAATAGACAAGTGAATGTAGTGCACAAAGGGGCTTCATCAAACATATTCCAATCCATTAAGGGTATATTGTGATATACAGATACAGTAAAACAATATTAATTTGTACATAAAATACACAAGTTGTGGCATATATTTAGAATTATTCACAGCTCCACCAGTAAAAATTGCTTCTGATGTTCTCAACATACCCGGGTGGTACAGCTATGTGACAAGTCATTTACCACTGTCCCAGCCAGACCTTGATATGCCCTCAAACAACAGATGTACAAAGCTGTAATCCTTAAGCAACTAAGAGGAATATTATTTAAAATAGTTTCAGCTTATGTGGTCAAGATTAATACTGGTTACAAGACAAAAATGAATTTTTTCTGAAGACACAATACTGTTACTGGACAGCTACAGCTCCTTAACGCTTTATCCCATACACGGGTCCTTAAATTATCTACGGTACAATCCCAATTATTCTCATTATGGGTAATAGATAATTATCGACCATGGGTTGGGTAATGCTAATTTATAACCAAATGGGATGTTATTTTGAGCACAAAAAGAGAACATTTGCTAGGCTTAAAATTGCCCACAAGGGTAGCTAACCTAGTACTTACCTATGAACCTATAACACAGAGATAACAATTAGGCTACCACTGAGGTCAGGGCTGGATCCTGTGCTTTGGAGATTATTTGTGTAGCTTTATAGGATATGATTCGTGTAAAATGAAATATTAATTTGATTACAGATAATGCAAAAGCATATGTGTGTTGTAGGGTTAGGATAGCTAAGGCTGAAGAAGTTGATCAGGACTTATAAGAGCATCTAGGGACCAGACAGGGAACTTCTGAATTGTAACTCAGGGCAGATACAAGCCCATTCACTTTGGGCTCAGTTCTCTAGAAAAGAAGTTTGTATTCAAGGGTGATGTTACAATGCAGGTAACTATTCAGAAGAAGAAAGTTGAAACTATTATAACTTCAAATTTATTACAGTATTCAGACTTTTGCTACAGTACCATACCATGTAAAACTGACATCAAATGTATACCAAATAGAAAAGGCAGCCTTCAAATAAATTCAGGTTATATTTTTATATTCATATATTCATACATTTATATAGTTTAATTCAGAAAATCTCTACAAAGATTTTTAATTTCTTAAACTATGTGATAATGTATATTGTAGAGATAGTAGGGTCAAGACAAGCAATATGCTGGTATTCAAAGTATGAGGCACTGATTTAGCACAACCTTAGATATCTGTCTAGGCAAGCATTAATATTATATTCAGATATGAACAGCAAGGCAGGCAGTGGAAATTTGTTTAGCAGATGGCATGCAAAGGACAGTCATGAAATGGTAAAGCATCTAAAATATCATATTTGTAGGACAGGCTGTGCACTTAATTTACTTATTTGTTTGTTAACTCGGTAAATGATCTCATGCTTTATGAACCCTATTCAGCTGTGGCCCAGACTGGAAGGATTTTAAATACCTAGCTGAGCAGCACTTTTTTTTTGGGGGGGGGGGGGTCAAATGGATTACATCAAAAATACATGATGGGAGGAACTTGTAGGCTTCACACAGGCAGCAAGCAGAACATATGCTTGAACCCTGTATCTTTCAAGCAGAAACCTTTACCACTTAGCCAATATGCTGCCCAGATTACCCTCGTGTAGATTACTTTTATACACTTTGGAGGAGAGATGGTAAAGGAGGGGTATGAAATTGGCACACTAATGTGATGACAATAAACTTGAAGAAGAAGCAAAAAGACTGCAGTATGGGAGGTGACTGGCAGATTAATGGTGTTTGCTGAGAGGTTGGGTGGGTAGAATCTCATCAGATACTGTGAGATGCTATTTTTATGGTCACAGTAGACTGATAGAATTAACTGACAGCTTTGCCTGTGGATTGAAAGAATAGAAATGTTTTTTAAAGGGTTCTGGACAACAGAAATGTGTTGGAGTGTGAGGCTTAATTGGGTCAGCAATTGTTGGAAACCTAGTTGCCAAATGAACATACTAGAAGGATAAAACCACTTAATCTGATGTTGTCAGTTTTCATTGTATCCTCAGCTGTTGAGTTTGGATCTGAACCTTGGATCTGACTCGGCCATTACTAAAGCTCGTGGTAACCAAAAAGCACTTGAGTTTCTCACTTACCCATAATGCACCAACCCCTAACATACCTCAGATCTCATTTGCTGCTTTTTGCAAAAAGATGTGGTCAGCCTTTAGCTCTCGAGTTTCATTCAGATAAGTGCAGTTTCTTTCTTTAATATCTTAAATTTCACTTTATATATTATTCCCTTACCCTGTTACAGTACTGTAACTCCTTTTTACCATTATTGGTAGTCTGTTTTTAATTTTTCCCATCTACTATACACACTAGTGTACTTCTAATACCATCGTTGGAATTCTTTCTTCTTTCTTTCTTACTTTCTTTCCCCTTTCATGACTAAAAAAGAAAAGCTAGCTTTCTTCTATATTACTGTCTTTTTTCCGTACAGTTACTGGCATGTCTAAGAAAGGATCTTCTGGGTTTAAAAACTGTCTCAAATTTGGGTACAAACTGCCTCTTTCAGACATGCATACCATTTGTGTTTATTATTTATGCCTGCAGCACCTTTAGGAGGATTATTCAATTTGCAAGAATTTCAATCCCAGGGCTCTTGTGGATAGGAAGAATAAGTTTATACTGAAAGGTCTGTTGCCATCTTCTTTAAGTGAAGCCATCTCTGGGGCTCAGTTCCCCAAAATTCAAGCTAAGGAGTCCATATCAAAATCTCCTAAGCCTTCTACTTCCTCAACCTCATCTTCAGAGATGTCAAGGAAGAGATTGAAATTGGATCCGAGACGAACTCAAAGTTCCTCCCCTTTGGATCTGAAGAAGAAACTAGTGGATCCTATGTTCTTGGATCTGACTAAGAGACCTACTGATCTGACTGCTTCAGATCTGACTGGAACTCCAAGGAAAAGGCATTTCCCTTCTACTGATCCTGTGCCATCCATGGTTCCCTCCCCTTTTTTGGAAAGGTGCCCGAACCAAGTCACCTTCTCCATTGCCTTGTCTCATTCATCCTGGAGTTTGACTGAGGAAAACATGGACAGAATGTTAAGGAAGTTTCTCTTGGCACAGATCCAGATCGGTGTTTTACCAGCTCCTACCCCCTTGGGTCAGGAGGCCCATCTATCTACCACACCACCACTTCCTACTCATTTTCTGATCTTTTGGTTACTTTAGTGTCCCTTAATCCAAATCTTCTGGGTATGTCTGGCTTGGATTCAAAGATAACTTTGTCTTTGGATCCAAAGCTAACTCTGAGGGCACCAGTTCTGACACCATTGCATCTGGATTACTCTCAGAGCCAAAGCTTCTTTGTTGGGTCAGAGGCATTGGAGTTGACTCCAAATGTTTCTGAGCTGTCACTGTGCTTTGGTGCTTCAGCACTAGATAGCTCTGCTTCAATTTCCTCCTCTGGGAGACTGCTTTTGGGGCAGGGGAGACAGTGGTCCAGAAGTCTGCTTTCTCAGCTCTAAGGTCTTCCTACTCTCTGGAGCAGTCTGCCTTCAAGGTAGTGAAGAGAGTGTTTTCTGCTCCAACAGGATGGAGAGCTACAACCCCATCTAATCTTCAATCTAGTTACTAGATGTCTCTGCACTTGGAGCTTATCATCATGCTACACCACAGAGACAGCCAACTCAAGACCACCAGACTACTCAGTAGGGTTTCACAATCTCTTCTGACACTTCCCCAGAACCCCCCCACCGAAGAAGTCCCTAGGAAGAGAAAGTGCAAGAGGAGGCACTTGGACTCTCCACAAGAGTCAATCAATGAGGATTCTGATTTCGACAAGGGTGAAGGGTCCCCACGACCATCTCTGAAAGATGTCTCATTTGGGACATCCTTGAGATCCTTAAGCAGAGAGGTGGTTGGATCTCCAGCAACCCTTTACTAGAGGAATTAGTATTTCTGGAGGCTTTCTGAGCTGACCCGCTGATGAGCTCATTGATTTGATCTCTCGGTGGGTGTGGAAACAGCCTAACTCATTTGAGCCAATCACTAGGAGGCCATATCAGATTCTAGTTCCACCAGTTGTGAAGGGATTTTGGAGTCTATGCTTCAGTGACCTTTACTCTTAGGTCACAGAACTATCTGGCACATTTTACAAGGTTACAAAGGAACTTGATCAAAGAACTTTCAAAATACCTTTCAGGAACCATTACTGCTGTGGCCTAATCATCTGTCACCTCCATGTTGGCTACCCTCCAATCCATTTCGAATTCATCCATGAGGCTTATTTTACATGCAGATGAAGGTGCCTCAAGGGCAGCAGGTTCAGGCATATCCACTAGGAGATATGCCTGGATATGCATATATGATTTTGTGGTTCAAGTCTTTGTTCGTCAATGCTCTCTTTGACGGTAGTTCATTGTTTGGGCCAAAAGTGAAGGACACATTATACAGGTGTGAAAAGGATGGAAAGACCGTCTTTGCAGGGGGGGGGGCATATGTTTTTCAACCTCTCAAATATCCTTTTTTAGGAATCAACAATGTGGTCAGAAAATATGGTTCAGGAATTCCCAGGTTCTTTTCCAGGACATGTATGGAGAAAGTTCCCCTTGGGAAAGTTCCCCTAGGGGCAGAGGGATGAACTGTAATGGACAATGATGCCCCATGGTAGAGAAGGTCTACAATATCAGGGGTCCAGAGATTCTTTCTCTGATAGACCCTACCAGGGCTCCTGAAAGGAGGCCTGATTGTCCACCTCTGGAGGCAACTGGAGGTCAGTTATCCCTGCACCAGAGAGCCTGGTGAAATATAACAAGAGATACTTGGGTGTAGAGGATTATTTCCAGATGTTATATAATTCCCTTTTCCCTTCCACCTCCAACTGTATACCAAATTCCCATGGTTCCACTCAGTCAGGGGAAAGCAGCAGCACTAAAAATACAAAAGCTGCTAGAAAAAAAAGGTTCATCCAAGAGGTCCCCTCAGACCAGATAGAATCTGGAACTTACTCAAGATTATTTTTAGTGGCAAAAAAACAGGAGACTGGAGACCAAATTTGGATCTCAGTGACTTGAACAAGTCAGTTCAACATATAAAGTTTCAGATGGTCACAGTTCAGTCCATTCTACCCTTCCTGGGCGAGGACGACTGGATGTGCTCAATAGACCTTCAGGATACATACTTTCACATAGTGATAAACAGATGATCCAGAAGGTACTTATGCTTCCAGCTGGGAGCCAATCATTTCCAGTTCAGAGCACTGCCATTTGGCCTCAGCAGAGCCCCCAGGGTGTATACCAGATGCATGGCTCACTTAAGACTGCAAGAATTCCACATGTTTCCATATCTAGATGACTGGCTCATTACCACGCCAACTAGGCATCTACTAACAAGAGCAAGGGATCAGGTAATTCAGATTTGTTTTCATCTGGGGATAATTGTAAATTATGAGAAGTCTCAGCAACAACCAACTCAAACCTTAGAATTCATAGGAGCAGTCTTCAACCTAATATCAGTGAGAGCTTCTCTTCCTCTATCAATAATACAGTTGCAGTGGTGCATCTGTTTGTCATGTTAGTGAGGACAAGACCTAGTGTGTTTGTTCCTCTTGTTGGGGTTTAAACAATTTGTTCCAGGGCATTTGACTTAACAAAGTCAAGGAACCTTTGTGCTAGTGAATTAGGGCTAGAGTAGGTTTCCCAGTTGCTGGTGGGATAATTGAAATCCCCCATGACCAGAGTATTTGACAATATTTTGATTGAATCCAGTTTGGTTGAGAAGGCCTCATGTGCATCATGATCCATGGAGGGGGATCTATAACTTAGCTATGACTTGATTGGGGGTCTTAACCACAGTAATCTGAACTTAGAGTACCTCTATGGAGTTGTCCGGTCTTAACTAGTCAGGAGGTGAATTTATCCCTAATATAGACAGAAACACTGCCTCCTTTGGTTCTCACATGTTCATTTTGCAGTCTGCAGGTGTGGAAGGCATTGTTGCCTTGCAAGGCTGGGGTTTTGAACCAGGTTTCTGTAACTGCATAGACATCTACATCCTCCAGTGATAGAAGTGCTTCAAGGATGTGCAGTATTTGGTTTAAGCTCCTAGTGTTTAGCAACATAACCTTTATTTTGTTATGGTTAGCAATTTTAAATTGGCAAGTTTGTTTCTGAAATCTTGCCTAAAAAAGTCACTATGGGAAAGGCAAGAGCCTTTGCCAGCATCCAAAAGCCTAGTGGTGGCATCTCTGGCAAAGCAGCGAGGTTTGTCGACTATGTTATCCCAGGCTGACAGAAACTGGAACCCCTTTGAATGACACCAAAAACTAAGTCAATTATTGAAATCAGTAATTTTTTGTTTATACTGTGGCATCATTATTCTAGGTGAGGGTAATATGCTGCTCAAGGCTAGGGACATACCTGCTGGGACACATACTCAGAGAGTTCAATCATGTCGATCTTCATATAGTCCAGTGAGGTATGTTTCAGGTCATTCACTCCAACATGAGCTATGACAGAGTCATGATGGTAATTGTTGCCGTGAGACCTGATCTGATGAATCCTGGCACCAGACAGGCAGCTGATTGTGACTTTCTCCTTACCTAATCTGGTGAGTGGGACATCTGTATGTCTCACTGTGGAGTCTCCAATGACAGGATCATTTCATTTTTGAGTGTTATGCCTTAAGGGCTTGGTAGATGAGACACTGGCGTTGCTATGTGTTTGGTGCTGTGGGAACTGTGTTAGTTGTAGCAGTCTTTTGTTTTGGAGGTTCTCTGGTGTTTCAGTAAGTTTTTTGAGAGAACCTTTGCATATGTTGATTTATGTGTTGGATGCATACTATGTGTATGAGTAGTGCTACTATGTGCGCAAGTAGTGGTGGGAAATGACAACCTCTTCAGCGTTACTATTTTGAGTGTGAGAAAGCAGGGATTCAAGATTCTTGGCTTAGATACATCTTTTGCACTCTGTACTAAAGTGAGTTATTAGTAGATGGTTGTCAGTGTACATGAGGCAGTTGCTACAGTACCTCAGGAGACCCAAGTCAACAAGGCTGGCAGGAGAAACAAGAGTAGTCCAACTGTCCACAATGCTAGGTTTGAAGAACTGTTTTCACAAAGGGGATGCTTTCAGAACTGATCTAGGTGGTGCTCAGCAGATGGGTATTTCTGACGGGGTTTTTTAGCTGGTGGTTTAATTGGTCACCGCTCACTAGCAATACTTCTTAGACCAGAGATGTAATAAAGATGAGGACTACACTAATATATTACAGCTCTATCTAAGGGAAAAATTGTCAAGATTATCTGTCCAGCTATGGTGCACAATATTAGAAGCTAAAAACTAAAAAAAAAAATTTAAAAAGTTCAGAAGAACCAGTGAGGGTGTTTACTCCAAGCCCTAGACCAATCACTCTTCACCAGACAAGTCAGGTTCCAGTCAGCACACTTCTCTCACAAGGGTGCAGAAATACCCCTTCCAATCAAAGATGGCTTGGAAAATATGCTCAGAATACAACAGCCAGTACAAGCAGACCCAGACGCAGCAAACCTGTATCTGGACTACTCTAGAGCTACTAGTTACACTAATTTAGGCCGGAAACATTAAAAGAATACTTTACATAGCAGAAAAACAGCAGTATGACACTAAAAAATGTTTTAAACAGCAGAAAAACAGCAAGGAGACAATAAAGAATGTTTTAAACAGCAAACAAATCAGTTATTTAAAACACTGCTTGGCAGGAAAACAGAACAAACAGAACAGATGCTTTGCAATCAGTAAAAAGTAGCAACAATTACTTTGCAAACAGTGAAAATTGCAAAAAAAGCTTTGCAAACAGTGAAAACAGCAACAACATATGATTTAACAGGCACAGTAAGGCAGACAAATGCAGTGCAAACAGTGCAGTTTAGTTTACAGTATTACGAAGTGGGTACTACTTTGTTACCAAGACTAGGCATGCAGTAATATTCCAGCTCCCATACATTCACTTAACATTTATAGCTGTTGTTTGCAATATGTGGCATGATGAATGCTGCAGGCAACAACCATTACACCCAGGTAAAACAGATTAATCATTGTGTAACATGGTAGACAACCACTAAATCTAAAGCAGTGTCATTTCCCTTGGTATTTGACGTGCCTTCTGCTTTTATTAGTCACCTAGAAATGAAACATGAAGGCTATCAGTTTGAAGTATCACTTGGAAACATGCTTGTATATTATTCAAAAATGCTTCCCATTCTGTCGTTGTGCTGAAGCTAAGAAAACACACACACACACACACACGCACACACGTACATGTGTGTGTGTGTGTGTGTGTGTGTGTGTGTGTGTGTGTGTGTGTGTGTGTGTGTGTGTGTGTGTGTGTGTGTGTGTGTGTGTGTGTGTGTGTGTGTGTATTTATGAGTCTGTTACTAAATGTCAAATGTACTTACAGCAAAGCATATTATATTGACACAAGTCCATTGTCAACACAAAAAATTGAAAATACACGAGTAAACCAACCCTGACCACAAAAGGATACCAAGGAATATCAATTTGTTATGAGGGATATAAATAATAATTAAAAGAAAAAGAAACAGAGCAGCAACTTACAAACACTGTCTGCATACTGGTACAGTTAACAAAAGGTTAATATTAGCAATAAGTTTAAAGCCTGGGTCAGGAACAGGGGGAGGATTAGGGTTACCACACATGAATAAAGGTAGGGCATTAAAGCACAATCTTACTCATGTATGCTAATCTTAACCCTAATCTAACCCCCTACCTCTAACCTCAACCCTACCCATTCAGTTACTAAACACCCTTTCCCTAACAGTACCTCTGAACAAGACACAGACACATACACAGATAGACTTTTTTGGGGAAAGTTCCCCTTCTTCAAGTTAATGTGACCGTGGAATTAGTATATTTATGTTTGGAGCTGTGGGGGATTGCCGCCTGCAAAAAATAATTCAAAAATATTTTTTGTCCTTTTTTTGGAGAGTGCTGTTGAGACATTCCAATTTCTGGTGGGTCTAACTTTGTCCACTCATAGTGGAAGCTTAAACGTTAGACACTTTTTCATAATTTCAGGTCTTATGCATGGCAAATTCATTGTAACCCTAGTGCAATAAATTTCTTGTAAAATTCTATTTGAAATGGATTCATCAATACAGAAACATAAGCAACAGCAGTATTTCTATAACAAACTGAATAATCTCACCTTATCTATTCCTGTATAAATTCTAAGTTATCATGTTACTCTTAAATCCTCATGTTATTATGCTTTGTTGTTATCCCACTGGGCCCTAGTCATGGCTAACAAGGATCATTGTACCAGCTCACTCACCCAGTTATTAAACTGCAATGAAATATACATAAATAAATACCTGTTATAAGAAATTGACATTTAAATGTCTGTTTTCAGAAAATGATACACTTGGAGTTTAATATCGTTTAGGAGCTTGCTCCACTGAGCCTGGGTCATGGCTGAAAAGGGTCATTGCACCAGCTCATTTACCCAGTTATCAAATTACAATCAGTCAGTCAAACAATCAGTCAGTCAGTCAATAAGTAAATAAACAAAGTACTTACTGTAAGAAACTGACAGTCAAATTGCTTCTTTCAGACAATGATACACTGGGAATTTAATAGCCTTTAGGAGCTTTGCCCTGGACCAGCAATGTGGAATTCTTTACCATTGTGTTCCTACTTAATGTAACAATCCTGAGGTCTGACCACATTGATCTTAGTATCGATTTCCTGAGGCAGGCAATCACATACTGGATATCCTAAATAATTCCCAAAGGCACAGAGAATGCCAGTAAGTGTGCAGATAAACAAACTGAGATAATTCTTTGTAATTTATTTATCTCAGCTAGTCAAGCTAATATACAAGTCTTCTTTCTACTGCGCTCTTTTGTATTAGTTTTCACAGCTGGGGTAGCATGAGTCCTTGAATGCAAACTTACTTTTACTGTGTCAGAAAAATAGTATTAGTTTTTAATTAGGTATGAGCGCGTGATCTGTTTAACAGTGGATGTTCTATTTTATTTATTTGATAATTGAGGGGATATTCTCTGTCACTTTCAAACACAGCCTTACTAGACTGAAGTATTTGTAGTTAGTTGTTTTTGTTTGTCTTTCGGCTTTTTCCCAGTAAGGGGTCGCCACAGCGGAACTCCAGTCCGCTAATGATTGGCAGTAGATTTTTACGCAACGCCGAGGTGTCAGCTCGACTGCCAACCTTCAACGAAGGCACGCCCATCTACGCACGCATATCTTTCGAATGCTACCCAACTGCGGGGAGGACATGCAGACTCCACACAGAAGGCACTCCCAAACCAAGCCGAGAATCGAACGGGAGAACCTCTTGCTGTGAGGTGTATATTTGCAATGCATCCATATGTGCATGATGAACATACTGCAGTCTCACACAGTTCATTATTTCCAATTTTTACAAGATTTTTTAGGCTAGAGTGTGCAAAGGAAGAATAATTAAGCTGAGTGCCAAATACAGAATTATAGGGATTTACGAGTTATAACATAATAATAACAATAATGATAATAATACAATATAGTTTGGAGTTTTAGCAGAGACTACAATGTTAGACGTAAGAGGGCAGCTATTGAAATCTAAAAATGCAGAGACTAGAAAAGAATGGAACAGATATTCTTAATTGTTAGGACAGTGTAGAGTGTGGAGAAAGCATTTAAACATTATCAGAGTATTTACACAAGATGATGACATGAAGCTGGCTTAGTAACTGATGTTTAAATTGATGGCGTTTACTGGTATTTCTTGGACTGGGAGAAAGTGAATTCCACACTGCCGAGATTATTTTGAAGAAAACTACATTTTGTCTGCTAAGAAAATGGCTGTTGTCATTATCCTCATGTAAGGCAAGAGATAAAATATACTATGTGAAGTTGTTCTATCTCGCCGTTCATTCTTACTGATGGGTTCGGAGCCGATCCTCGGCTCCGACTCAGCCAACTGCAAAAGCTCGAGGTGTTCAACCAGCTCGAGCCCAACTCCCTATCCCTTGATGCACCCTGGTCTTCCCCCAGATCTCGTTTGCCGCTGCAACTTGATCAGATGTTCACCAGCTCTCGCCAGTGAATAACTTTCTTAATTCTAGTTTTTTCTGCTAAATAAGTGCTTATAATAGTTTAGCCTGTTAGTTCTTTAGGTAGTTAGTTTAAAGCATAGATATTAACAGTTAGATGTTAAGTTGTCTATCTCGCCTTCATTCTTGCTGGATGGGTTCGGAGCTGACCTCGGCTCCGACTCGGCCACTCTAAAAGCTCGAGAGTTGGTTCCACCGGCTCGAGGCTCCCCTTATATCCCACAATGCTAGGCGTGAGTTACCTCAGATCTCATTTGCCGCTACAGCTATCGAGGTGTTGTTTTTCTACCGGCTCAGGTCAGTTGTTTAATCGGTCTATTTAACTTGTTTAAATCCCCCTTTCTGAACTTAGTTTTTCATATTTCCCTTAGTTTAGTGTATTTCATCCAAACTTCTTCCATTATTCCCATCTTTTTCCCTCAAGAACTTATAAGTTCTTCCCTTAGGCCTTCGGGCCCTGCTATCCCTAAGTGGAGTGTTTGTGTTTTGTTAGGGATATTTTTTATACCTAAGCTAACTAACTAATTTTTAATTAGTATAATCTAGTTAACTTTCTTCATAGTGTAATCGGTGTGTGTGTGTTCTGTGTGTTGGTTACACTTTCGGTCCTTGATAATGTCCAAGGATTCAAAGGTCTCAGGCTTCAAGAAGTGTGACTCGTGCTGTCAGAAAATGTCTCTGACAGACGGTCACACTTCTTGTGTTTACTGCCTGGGACCTTTACACCTGCAGGACTCTTGTGCTGTATGCCATGGTTTCAGCCCCAGAGTCCTGCAGGAAAGAAAAAATAAACTTATTTTGAGAGGTTTACTTAAGCCTGAGGGTTCCCTTACTGTTACCTCGGGCAAACCCTCTAAGGCTTCTAGGTCCTCGGCTCCAGCTCCTGAGTCGAGGCCTAAGGCTCCGAAACCTCCTTCTACATCGGCTCCGGCTGGAGCCGATGAGTCTCAGACTGCAGCTTCTGTGGTTTCCTCGGCTCCGGCTGGAGCCGAGGTATTGTAAAGTTCTGTGTCGGCTCCGACTAGACCTTCGGAGCCGACATCTAGAAAGAGATCCAGGTCACCGTCCCTTGGCTCCGTTCATTCGGCTCCAGCATCTCCCTTGCTGTCTGAACGGAGCCATAGATCTCACTCCTCTAGGTCATCGAGGCTTTCGGACCATGACCTTCAGAGGGTAGTGAGTCGACTTCTTAAGTCCGAGGCACTGGCCCAAATGCTTCAGAGCCCGACTCATCAGTCGATGCCTGACCCTGTTCCTCATTATGTTCCTCCTCCGACTCCTTTGAGCTCGGAGCCGGGGCGTTTCGGAACCGAGACTGTGGTAGCGTCAGAGCCAATACAAATGTCTTCGGCTCCGTCGTCGGCTCCGATTTCTTCCTTAGAAGAATCTCGGCGCCGGACTTCCCTCGTCGGCTCCGAGGGGGTGAGTGGCTTCGGACCCTTGTCTGACCCCGCTCTCCCTCTCGTTGCTTCGGCGCTGGTGAGTTCGGCTCCGACATCGGCCTCGGAGCCATCACTGTCGGTGCCGAGGGAGGTTTTCAGCTTCTCGGAGCGGGGACCTCTGGCTCTGCCTGACAGGGGTGCGTTCGAGGTCATGCGGAGTGTGTTGGAACCTGGTTCAACTTCACAGTCGGCTCCATCCGCCCCTCCCTCTTCGGTGCCTCAGGTCAAGTCTACTCACTCCCTCATCCCAGACCGCAGAGAGCCAGCTCCTCAGGAATCCCCTGTGGGGATCTCATCCTCTTCCGAGGCCTCTCCTGAATTGGCAGAAGAGCCCCCTCGGAAGAGAAAGTGTAAGAGGAAACACATAGACTCACCTGAGTCCGTCACCTCTGACACAGATTTAGAGGATTCCGAGGGTTCCCCCTGTTCCCCTTCTGAAGATGTCTCCTTTGCAGACATTCTAGAAATCCTCAAACAGAGGGGAAACTGGCCAGCCCTCAGCCCTTTGGAGGATGAATCTGTGTATCTTGAGGCATTTGGCTCTCGCCCTTCCACCTCCTGGGTGTCTCCCCCCTTTGACCCCCTCATGCAGGTGGTAGCAAAAAAGGCATGGACGGCTCCTGATTCAGTGGACCCCACTCCCAGGTGACCCTCAAAATTTATCACGGCACCAGCAGATAAACAATTTCTGACCAAGGGAGTTTCTGTGGATGCTATGGTGGTTGCTGCTGCCACTAAGAAGGAACTAGCTGATCCTTCAGTGCCTGTCCATCCACCTAACAAGGAATCTAGGTCTATGGACAGGTACGGGAAGCGGATGTTCTCGTCAGCAACCTTTGCAATGCGTTCGCTGAACTACCTATGCCATTTTACTCGTCTTCAAAGGGACTTGATCAAAGAAGCGAGTGACATGTTGAAGGATCCTACAGCTGTGGGTTTTCAGGACAAGATGAACACTCAGCTGGCTACCCTGAACTCCATAGCTAACTCCTCCATGCGCCTCCTTTCGTATGCGGCTGATGGAGTGAGCAGGGCCGCAGGGACAGGTGTGGCCTTACGCAGGAATGCCTGGATGCAGCTATGCAACTTTGCGGACCCCTTTAAAACTTCGTTCACTAATTCCCCGTTTGATGGATCATCTCTTTTTGGTCCTCAAGTGAAAGAAACCTTGACTAGGTGCGAGACGGATGGCAAGACTCTTTCTGCCGTCGGAGTCCGTTTTTCTACTCCTTCTAGGCCTTACCCCAAAGGCCAGAAAAGTGGGAAAATGTGGTTCCGCAAACAATCTCAAGGGACTTCGCCTGACGCACAGAGTCGGTTCCCCGCCAGAGGCAGAGGGGGGAACAACAATGGTAGACGTCGCCCTAGAGGCAGGGGGGGTCCGCAGAACCAGGGCAATCGAGAAACTTTCTCCGATAAGCCCTTTCAGCATCCCTGAGGTGTTGCCCGACTGTCCACCTTCGGAGGCAGTCGGGGGAAGATTGTCACTGTACCCAGAAGCCTGGCTATCCCTAACTCAAGACAAGTGGGTACAGTCCATCATTTCCGAAGGCTATTCCATTCCCTTCGTTCGCATTCCAAACCAGTCAAAAAAATCCCTCCTAGATGTTCCACCCACTCAAAGGGATCTTGCAGCTTTGGAAATTTCAAAGCTACTTACAAAAAGAGCAATTCAGCCAGTTCCAGCAGACCAGCAAGGATCCGGAATCTACTCCAGGTTCTTTTTAGTTCCAAAGAAAACAGGGGACTGGAGACCAATTTTGGATCTCAGTATCTTGAACAAGTCTGTCAAGAAAACAAGATTTCGGATGGTCACGCTACAGTCCATCCTTCCCCTATTGGGAAGAAAAAACTGGATGTGCTCTATAGACCTTTAGGATGCGTACTATCATATAAAAATGAACAGACGCTCCAGAAGATTCCTCCGCTTCAGGCTGGGAACCAGTCATTTTCAATTCAGAGCCCTGCCCTTTGGACTCACCACTGCCCCCCGGGTGTTTACCAAATGCATGGCAGTGGTAGCTTCTCACCTGAGACGTCAAGGATTCCAGGTGTTTCCATATTTGGACGACTGGCTCCTCACAGCTCCCACCAAGCATCTTCTTCTAATGGCCAGGGACTACACCTTTCGCATTTGTCAAAAATTAGGCATTTCAATAAATTGCGAAAAGTCTGTTTTGTCGCCTTGTCGTGTTATTACCTTCATAGGCGCAATTCTAGACACAGTCAACATGTCTGCGAGGCTAACAGATCAGAGAATAACAGACATACACAAACTGGTCTCGCTCCTCTTCAGCAGCAACAGAGTCAAAGCCAGGTTAGTTCTGAAAGTATTGGGGATTATGGCGGCTGCCATACCTCTGCTTCCATTAGCCAGATTCCACATGAGAATCCTTCAATGGATGCTCTTCACACAATGGTCATACCAGCAACTTCCGATGTCCCACACCATTATGATTACGCAAACATGCAGGAATCATCTTCTGTGGTGGATGTCTTCCCCTCAGCTCTTCTTGGGAAGACCCTTTGTTCCTCCCCCTCCAGTTGCTACTCTGACAATGGACGCCTCCCTGATCGGGTGGGGGGGGCATTATCAGGGCAGAACTGTCCAGGGCACATGGCAACCAGACGAATGCTACTTGCACATAAATGTTCTAGAGATGAGAGCAGTGCTTTTAGCGTTGCAAGCCCTTCAAGACTCTCTTCCCTTGGGAACGATAGCAATCCAGACAGACAATATGTCTGTAGTGTGGTATATCAACAAACAAGGCGGAACCAGGTCCTATCCCCTATGTCGAGAAGCACTCAGACTGTGGCAATGGGCAATTTCTTCTCAGCGGTTTCTGATAGCAACGCACATCCCCGGGAAGTCCAATCAAATCGCTGACAAGATGAGCAGAGCTATCCTCATGCCTCACGAGTGGTCTCTGAAAGATTCTATTGTGAGAAAAATTTTTCTCAAGTGGGGTCAGCCTTGCTGCGACCTTTTTGCTACTCCCCAAAACAGCAAGTGCAAAGATTATTTCACCCTATTCCCGCTACCAGGCCAGCCCAGCAGAGACGCTCTAGTCCAAGTTTGGCCCCGGGGACTTCTGTATGCATTTCCTCCCTTCCCACTAATCTCTCAAGTGATACAGAAAGCTATCGCTCAGAAGGCCTCCTTGATCCTCATTGCTCCTTACTGGCCTCGACAGGTTTGGTTCCCCTTTCTACATCAATTTCTGTTGGAGCAACCTTGGCATCTGGACCTAGTTCCAGATCTTTTGATCCATCAGTCGGGTCAGTTTCATCGCTCCCTCCGCTCTCTGAACCTCACTGCTTGGTTGCTCCAATTCCAACCTTAGCCAGGCTTCCTCAAATATCTCACGCTGTTCGAGATATTTTGATAGCTTCCATAAATCTTCCACTCGAAGATTTATCTGAGTAAGTGGAAGCGTTTGCCTATTGGGCTCAAGGAAGGGACATAGATCCTTTCACGGCTTCCATCCAAATAGTCCTTGATTTTCTAGCTGAACTCTTCCATGCAGGTTCATCTCCTTCTACTCTTAAAGTTCAATTGGCAGCTATTTCTAACTTTCATGTGGGCATCTCAGAGTCTGCCATAATGTCCCACAAGCTTTGCAAAGCCTTTTTGAAGGGAGTTTTTCTACTCAGACCTCCTATAAGAAATCCTCCTCCTCCTTGGGACCTAAATTTAGTTCTCAGTTCCTTGATTCTCCCCTTTCGAACCTGCAGCTTCATGTTCTTTAAAATTGCTATCATGGAAGACTCTCTTTCTGGTAGCTATTACTTCAGCTAGAAGAGTTTCAGAACTTCATGCACTCAGCTGTCGACCTCCTTATCTGTTGTTCCATAAGGACAGGGTATCCTTACGAACCAACCCGTCCTTTTTACCTAAAATAGCCTCGGCGTCTAACCTAAATCAAAGCATTGACCTCCCTGTGTTTTTCCAGAATATTGTAATAGGTCTGAACAAAATTGCATTGGCTAGATGTTCATCGTCAGTTAAGGTACTATTTGGATAGAACCAAACAATTCAGAAAATCTGACCAGCTGTTTGTCTCTTATGCAGAAGGCAGAAAGGGACTTTCTGTTTCTAAGGTATCACTATCTAGATGGCTAACATCTCTAATTTCCATTGTCTATGAAATAAGACACCAAAAGCTACCTAACAAACCTAAAGCCCATTCCACCAGAGCTTTGGCTACTTCTATAGCCTTCCAAGACAGACTGCCTATAGACACCATTTGTGCAGCAGCTACTTGGGCTACTCCTCACACTTTCATTTCACATTATAAGTTGGATTTAGCTTCTAGGCATAGAGCTAATTTTGGTTCCACTGTGCTCAAGAGTCTGTTCCGTTAGGCCACCCGGGACAAGGTGCTAGGGACGCGGTCCCATCCAGCAAGAATGAAGGCGAGATAGACAACTTAACATATAGAAGTTATGTTCTTACCATAACGTTCCATGTTAGTTGTCTTCTTCTTCTTGCGTCCCACCCTCCTTCCCCCTGGCCTGGACAGACCTAGAGGAGTTTGATTGTGACCTCTCTTTCTACCACCTCTTTACTATAGGTATATGCTCTGCTGTGCATATTTTCCTGGATCAGGCTGTAGGTCACCCTTCTCTTCTCCCTTGTTTATAGAGGTGGACTTTCATTCCAGTTATTCTGGTACTATTATTAGCTGGGCCTAGCTCACAAACGAGATCTGAGGTAACTCACGCCTAGCATTGTGGGATATAAGGGGAGCCTCGAGCCGGTGGAACCAACTCTCGAGCTTTTAGAGTGGCCGAGTCGGAGCCGAGGTCAGCTCCGAACCCATCCAGCAAGAAGAAGGCGAGAAGAAGACAACTAACATGGAACGTTATGGTAAGAACATAACTTCTATTTATTTCTATAGTTAAATTAGTAGATATTATTAGCCGTGTTATTAGGCCTTTCTTCTCCCTATCTGTAGCACTTATATTGTGTGTGTGTGTGTGTGTGTGTGTGTGTGTGTGTGTGTGTGTGTGTGTGTGTGTGTGTGTGTGTGTGTGTGTGTGCGTCTGTGCATGTGTGTGTGTGTGTGTGTGTGTGTGTGTGTGTGTGTGTGTGTGTGTGTATGTGTGTGTGTGTGTGTGTATATCTGTTAGATTAGAGCCCTTCTTTTTTACAGGGCAGATAGTTAACTTTATACTGATAGTTAAATTTTCTTAGAGCCTTTTTTACAAGGCTTTAGTAGCAGTGTTGATATTTAGAGCTAGAACACTTTTATTTACATGACAATAGTTGCTTGTGAAGTATTAGTGTTAGCATTTTTTGTAGTTCTGAATATACCTACTGTCCTTTTTCAACAGTTATATATTTCTTCAGTGTATTTGTCTCTGATATTATGTCTCATCAGGAAAAGGAAAAATGCAAGTCTGGATTCAAAAAATGCCCAAGATGTTGGCAAAAGATGTCTATCACCGATGGACATGCTGAATGTGTCTGCTGTTTGGGTGAAGTACACCTGCAGGAAAGCTGTGCTATATACCACTCTTTTAGCTCCAGAGTGTTGCATGAAAGGAAAAGAAAACTCATGGATAAGGGTCTTTTAAAATCCTCCTTCCAAGAGGTGCTGGATAAGTCTGACAAGCACTCCAAAAAGCCTACAGAACTGATGAAAAGTCCATTGACTACAAAGTCAGCCTCCAGTAAAGCTTTGACATTGGCTCCACAGCCTATGGAGCTGACTGTCATTGTGGTTAGGAGCCAGTCCCCGACCTTGAAACTGGTATCTCCTACATTACAATATCCCATATTACAATTAGTGACTTTGCCACATTCTTCACGGGCCTCAAGTAGACTGTCTGATTTGAATGTGGACCACATGGTGAAGAAGCTTTTACAGATACCGGCGCTGGCAAAAATTTTATCAGCACTGACCCTGGGGACTTCGGAGCTGACTTTAGTTCCCCCAACATCTTTTGTTCCTCATCCGATCTGCATGGAAGTTTCTGAGTTGGAAAGGGTGGAACTGATGATCTTGGAACCTTCGGGACCGACACCTACTCTAGGCTTATTGGCCCCGACTGCCCTGATGTCTTCTGCGCTGATCAAAGGATCTCAGAGCCGACACTCGCCGGCCGGGTCCAGGGAGGATAGTAGGACCGACTTGGTGCTGACTTTACCACTCAGGGCTTCGGCTCGAGTGAGTTCAGCTCCGACCTCTGACTTGGAGCCCTCCGTACTGGCGCAGACAGTTTCCATCGAATACTCGGATCCGAGGGATTCCTCTTGCTGGGACCGAAGGTCCTTCAAAGCTATGAGGAGGGCCTTGTCCACATCGATGACAACTCCATCAGTCCTGGCAGCTCCCACCCTGAAAGCATCAGTGTCTACTTCTACATCACATGCTCCATTAAAACGTAGAGATCCTGAGCCTCAGGAAGCCCCATTGGGTGAGCCCTGTTCTTCTGAGACCTCTCCAGAAGCTCCCACTGAAGAGGTGCCTAGGAAGGGACTTTGCAAGAGGAAGCATCTGGACTCCCTGCAGGAGTCCATCACTTTGGATACTGATTTGGATGAGTCAGAAGGGTCCCCAAGGTCCCCCTCGGAGGATATCTAATTTGAAGATATCTTAGGAATTCTTAAACAGAGCGGTGGCTGGAAATCTCTTAACCCTACTGATGATGAGTCAGTCCTCCTGAAGGCTTTTGGGTCTCAACCCTCCACCTCTTGGGTGTCTCCACCCTTCAATGAGTTGCTTGAATTACTCACTCGAAGGGCATGGGAGTCCCCAGACACCATGGAGCCTTTACCCAGGAGGCCTAATAAATCTATAACTTGCCCTCAAGATAGAGCTTATATCACTAAAGTAGTGCCTGCTGATGCTATGCTGGTGGTGGTGGCCACCAAGAAGGAATTAGCAGAGAATTCTTCATCTGTTCATCCTCCTAATAGAGAGTCCGGGATCATAGACAGGTACGGAAAGCGTATGTTTAGTTCAGTGGCCTTTATCCTTCAATCGCTGAACTATCTCACACATTTCACTAGATTACAAAGGGATCTCCTAAAGGAGCTGGGAGTCCCCCTGCAGGGTTCAGTAGCTGTGGAGGTTTCAGACAAGATAACTTCCCAGCTCTCCACTTTTCACAGCTTTTCAGAACAATTCGATTGTGAACTCGTCCATGTGTCTGTTATCATATGCAGCTGATGGTACGAGCAGAGCAGCGGGTACAGGAATTGCTCTTAGGAGACATTCCCGGATGTGCTTATGTTCCTTTGCGGAACCCTTTAAGTCTTCTTGCATTAACACCCCCTTTGACAGTTCATCCCTTTTCAGACCAAAGGTAAAGGAAACACTTACCAGGAGTGAAAAATATGGAAAGACCTTGTCTGCCATCAGAGTACATTTTTCTACCCCAAATAGACCTTATCCCAAAGGGGGGGGGGGGTGGAAAGATATGGTTCCATAAATCTCAAGGATCTTTCCAGGACACTCATGGTGAAACTCCCTCTAGAGGAAGAGGAGGGGATAATAATGGAAAACATCGACCATGCGGCAGAGGGGTCCAGAGAATCAGGCCGACAGAGATCAGTTCTTTGGCAAGCCCTATCAGTGCTCCTGAAAGGAGGCCCGACTGTTCATCTTTGGAGGCAGTTGGGGGACACCTTTCTTTGTACCTGGACGCCTGGCTAAAAATAACAAAAGATAGCTGGGTACAAAGCACAATATCCAGAGGATACTCAATTCCCTTTGCCACTCTTCTCCCTCTGCTGAAAAAAATTCCAGATGTTCCACCCAGTCACAGGGAATAAGCAGCCTTAGAGGTCCAAAGATTGCTGGGGAAAAGAGTCATCCAGGCAGTCCCAGCAGACCAGAGAGGATCCTGAACTTACTCAAGGTTCTTTTTAGTTCCAAAGAAAACAGGGGACTGGAGACCTATTCTGAACCTCAGCAGACTAAACAAGTCAGTAAAAAAGATGAAGTTTCAGATGGTCACACTTCAGTCAATACCCCCCTTTCTGGCGAAAGACAATTGGATGTGCTCTATAGATCTTCAGGATGCGTACTACCACATAAAGATGGACAGGCCATCCAGGGATCATCTACGCTTCCGGCTGGGAGCCAGCTATTACAGATTTCACGCTCTGCCCTTTGGTCTCACTACAGGCCCTAGAGTGTTCACCAAATGTATGGCAGTAGTCACGGCTCACCTGAGATGTTTTGGATTCCAGGTGTTTTCATATCTAGATGACTGGGTCCTCACTGCCACCACCAAGCATCAACTCATTCAGATGAGGGACACAACCTTAAATCTCTGCAATCAATTGGGGGATTACCATCAGCTCAGAAAAATCTGTCTTATCGCCATTGTAACAGACCGTTTTTATAGGAGCAGAACTAAACAGTTACAATGATGTTAAGTCTGCCTCCAGAAAGAGTTTGTTTCTTACAAAAACAAATATTAGCCTTGCTTCCAAGGACAAAAGCCCCAGTCTCAATGGTACTCAAATTGCTAGGATCAATGGCGGCAGCAATCATAGCCATTCCCCTCGCTTGAATGCAGATGCGAGTTCTACAATGGCTCCTATTCCCTCAGTGGTCCTTTCAGGAACTCCCAATGTTACACCAAATCATCATAACGAATACGTGCAAGAAGGACCTTCAGTGGTGGCTGACATCTCAACAGATAACATGGGGCCGTCCATTTGCTCTACCCAATCCCATAGCCACGGTGACCAGGGACACTTCCTTGATAGGGTGGGGGGGGGCATTATCAGGGAAGAACAGTCCAAGGCATGTGGAAGAAACACGAGGCTTATCTGCATATAAATGTTCTGGAGATGAGAGTGGTACTTCTAGCATTGCAGTCCTTTCAAGACTCTCTACCTCCGGGAGCAATTGCAATCCAGACAGACAACATGTCAGTGATCTGGTACATAAAGAAACAAGGAGGAACCAAATCTTATCTCCTGTGTCGAGAGGCCCTGAAAATATGGCAGTGGGCAAATTCCACCCAGCACTTTCTGATAGCAATGCACATCCCGGGGGGGGGGGGTCCTATGTGATAGCAGACAAGCTAAGCAGGGCAATTCCTTTGCCTCATGACTGGTCCCTAAAGAAACAAGTAGCGGAATGGATATTCCACAGGTGTGGCCAGCCTTGCTGATCTCTTTGCAACCCCAACAAACACAAAATGCAGCAGCTACTTTGCCCTGATCCCCCCACCAGGGGATGTCCCAAGGGATGCACTGGCGCACAATTGGCCTCTGGGTCTCCTGTATGCCTTTCCTCCTTCCCTCTGATACCCAAAGTATTAAAGAAAGCAAAGTCTCTGGGAAGGACCATAATCTTAATAGCCCCTTACTGGCCTCAGCAGATTTGGTTTCCCTTCCTTCAGCCTCATCTTTTTGGAAGAACCCTGGATCCTGGACCCAGTTCCAGATCTGCTGACCCATTCATCGGGGGCTCTTCATCCTTCTCTTCATTCCCTCAAACTGACAGCTTGGCTGCTCCAGTTCCAGCAATAGCCAGGATTTACAACCTCTCAGCGGAAGCCCAACATATTATAACATCCTCTCATAAATCATCTACCAGAAAGTTATATCTTAGCAAATGGAAAAGATTTTCTCTATGGGCATCTCAGAATGATTTTGATCCCTACCTAGCTCCAATCCCATCTATACTGGAATTTCTAACTAAACTTTTCAACGAATGAGCTGCTGCAGCTACCATTAGAGTTCAATTAACAGCAATCTCAAACTTTCATTTTGGCTTCTAAGGTTCTAATGTCATGTCACATTGACTCTCTAAAGACTTTCTTAAGGGTACCATTCATTTGAGACCACAAACCAGAACTCCAGCCATGCCATGGAATCTAAATTTTGTTCTCTCCCGAATTATATTACCTCCTTTTGAACCAGCCTCATCCTGTCATTTAAAATTTCTCTCATGGAAGTCTATACTTTTGATAGCTATTACTTCTGTTCAGAGGATTTATGAATTACAGGCCTTGACCATCAAACCTCCCTATCTGATTTTCCATAATGACAGAGGTTCACTCAGAACTAATCCATTCTTCTTACCAAAAGTTTGTTCAGAGACAAATCTTAACCAATCTATTGAATTGCCAGTTTTCTTTCCTTAATACACAAATAGGATGGAACACATGCTGCACAAACTTGATGTTCATAGACAACTCTGCTTTTACTTAGATAAAATGAAACAATTCAGAAGAACAGATCAGCTCTTTGTTTCTTTTTTGGAGTCAAAAAAGGTGCCCCAGTGACAAAAGTCACCTTGTCAAGATGGCTATCAGATTGCATTTCCTTCATTTATAGTTAAGAGAATGCTCCCTTACAACAAAAAATAAAGACCCACACTACTAGAGCTGTTGCAGCCTCATTAGCCTTTTCTGCAAGGTTACCATTAGATGCTATTTGTGCAGCAGCTACCTGGTCAAGACCTCATACCTTTATCACTCATTACAAAGTAGACAAGGCCTCCAGGGACAGGACCTCCTTTGGTTCCACAGTTCTGAGGAACACTCTCCTGTGAGCCACCCAAGAAAGATGGTGCTTGGGACGCTACCCATCAGTAAGAATGAACGGCGAGATAGAACAACTTCTCATTAAGAAGTTATGTACTCACCATAATGTTCCATGGGAGTTGTTCATCTCACCTTCATTCTTACGTCCCACCCTCCTACCCCCCCATCCAGTCTACTTGAGGTCCATCACCCTTTGGTTTATGGTGCATTGTCTCTTATCCAGTTCTCAGAGTGGAATATTAATGGTAGTAGGTAGTAAGTTGGCAGCAAACAAGAGCTGAAGGAAGACCAGGTTGCATCATGAGATAGGGAGTTGGCCTCGGGCTGGTTGAAGACCTCAAGCTTTTACAGTTGTCCGAGTCGGAGACGAGGATCATCTCCGAACCCATCAGTAAGAATGAAGGCGAGATGAACAACTCACATGGAATGTTGTGATGAGTACATATCTTCTTAATTTATTTCAAATGTCATGGGAAATGAATACACTATAAAGGAAAATGGTTTGCATAAATAACATCTACAGTAATAATGTTTAGTTTTAGTGGAAACACAAGCAGAAAATCACAGAATAAATGATGGAGAAAAGAAGCAATGTTTCCATAGACAAAGTTTGTGCCACAGTACAACTGTACATTGGGAATTATGATATAAACAAAAGTCTTGTCTACACAACTACCTGATTAAAATATGTTAAAATGATTTATGCATTTCATTCTAACATTCTTCTGTTTTAATGAAGCATTTCTGATGCTATTAAGTCAGAATATTACTTTGCATTGCTGTATTTAAATAACTTGTGCTGCTCACTGGAACATTTTTGTTCCTAAAATTTTGGAGTGCCTTGAAACGACAGGCCCTGATGGTATTTTCATTAGACAGAAGGATGAGGGTGGGGAAGTCTGTTAAGATGAAGTTAGTAAACAGCTGGTGAACAACAGTCTTCAGTGCAAAATCTGATGAAGAGTGTTAAACAGGTGAAACAGTGCAAATTGATGACGTTATAAGTATAATTTGATGAAAGAAAGTCAATGCAGTTTTGGAAAACAATTATTTGAAGTAAAATAGCCACTGTATTAGCTTGCTTATCTCTTACACAAGTCATACATCTGCTGCATAGCTCTAGAGGTATATTCTGCTACAATAATTTTATTTTAGTTAATTGATTTCTGTCCTGAATTATTTTCGGCAGCATTCATGAGACTAAAATATTTTCGTACTCTGCTGAATGTGCATCCAGATGGTATAGTTGATGAATGGAGGTCGCACAGCTGATCTAATCACTCTGAAGATGTGGCTTGCCCCATCTTAGATGCCCTTTCCACCTTATTGCATCTGCACAATCTTAAACGCATCTGATGCTGTCTTTATCATAAAGGTTAGGAAGAAGTTCCACTGTCTTATAACTTGCACTACAAGGTTTTTCATCCTCTTTCTCCAAGCCTTTTCCATTGCATAGTCCCATACCACTGCCCTGCTCTTCAGGACCTCTATCACAATATTGCAGTGCAGTGTGTTACATGCTCATATTGACTAATGCCCTTTCTGGATCTTTGTGCTCCTTTATCTCTGATTTTTTTTTGAGCTGGGATAGAGGAGCTGAATTGAATAGACATAGTGAGACCTTGTTAAGTTTAATTCTGGTGGCTGCCAGAAAAGCAATTACTAGAAAATGGATACAAAGTGTAAACCAACCATACCTGAAGTAATAACTATCGTAACAGATATGAACAAGAAATTAGATATTTAGAAAAGGTAGGAGTAAATTAGGGTCTGTATTACAAGATCAAATGTTTAGGTGATCGAACACCTAAACATAGAACTTGTAATATGGAAGGCAAAAAACAGCGAACGGACGATTTAATGCAATGAAAGATTTCCCATGGCTGTTCGCCAGATTTTGCCATTTTGTCTACTGTAGAGCGATCTCAGAGTTTGGTATATTTAGTTAGGGGGCATTTGGGTGTAAAGGTTTTTTTTTTCCCCGTGGCTGACCGACGTGTTTTCCTGCTCCATTTGACATTTTTGGGTTTCGATATTACAAGTTCAATGTTTAGCTGTTCGATTACCTAAGCTTTCAATCTTGCAATATGATGTGTAAATTACATAGAAAAAAATGGAAAGCATGGGAACAATCCATGCAGAAAAATGTTTTGGAGAAGGAATGAGGTTTTAAGAGATGGCAGGAATGGAATAATTTACTGTTGATTTGAATATATTATATAGAATAATATATGTAATGTATAATGTTTATAAATGTTAACTTGTTAATATGGTTTGATTACTTTATGTAAATATAAGTTTGCCTGTCTCACCAGTGATATTTCAATAAAGACATTCATTAAAAAAAAAAAAAATCACATTATTTTCTGTAACATCTACTTCTGAATTCCTTTGCCTTGTTTTTAGGTTCCACACTGAAGCAAACTTTTTCTGCAATATCTATACAATCTACCTACTTGTGCTTCTGTTATTGTAACACACAAATGCCATTTCTTGACCATCTGTGTATGTTCAAGGTAGAGTACTCGATGTTTTACAAAGTCCACTGAAAATGATGAAGAAACAAACAAACACGGGATCCAGTGTTGTCTGTTTTCATCAGATTCAACTGTGGGTTGTTGGATCCAAATGGATCCAACCAAGGCACCAATCTTGAAGGTTTTTGGTTCAAGGGCTCTGACTCCTTCCCTATACATAATTCCATAGTGTACACAGTACTAGTCCAGATCAAATTTGCTGCATGAAGTGTTTGGTCATGCTTCCGTGGGCTCCTTTTCTACATATCCTTTGTGGTACTTTCTCTTTAACTTTTTCCTTACTGAGAGAGTTTTATTCTCTCTCTAGTTTAGAATATAATTATCTTTTTTATTAGGTAGTTTAGGTATGTAGGTAATAGCATTTCTCATAGATAAATTTGTTTTTTCTTAAGAGTTTTATAGATGTGCTTAGTACAGTTGTACTTAGTGTAAGAATTACTTCCAAATTTAGTCTGCCAATAATTCTTATTGTTATTGTGTGTATGTGCTGGTGTGTTTTATCTTTTCCTTATGGCTAATGGTCAGGGATTTAAAAAGTGCACAAAGTGCAATCACAATACTTAGTCTTATATACAGGTAGCATAGCAAACTGAAGACTTAAAATCTGGCAGATATTAGGAAAAAAAACAACATAAGGTAGTCATATGTTTAAATTCAATGCTCATTACATATGCAATTAAAATTTTAAAATCAGCTAGTTCCATGGTTTGGGCTACCCATGCCCAGCACATGTACAAGTCCAGGAATTGGGGAGGTGGGCTTTAATGTGATGCTTGAAGTTTTTTAAGATAGTTATAGTACTAATTTCAAGTGGTAAGGCATTTGAACGGCTTTTGTGACTCATTCTCCAAAATGCCCTTCCATGTGTCCCTGAAGGACTGCCCGACTGCTGTGCTAAGGAAGCTGTTTGGGGGGGGGGGGGGGGGCTGCTTATTTTTTCACACACAAGCCTGGAAAAACATAACCACAGATTCTTTGGTGCTAAACATTATCTCCAGAGGTTATTCTATACCATTTTCCCTTTCCCCTGTCAAAAGGAAAAGAGTTCCTGACATCCCACCCAGTCAGTGGGAACTTGCAGCAGCAGAGACTTCCAAGCTGATAGAAAAATGAGTCATCCAACCATTCCCTACAGACCAGACAGAGTCTGAAGGGTCTTCACTGCTCAGTTTAGTACCCAAGAAAACAAGGGACCTCAGGCCAATTTTAAACCTGAGTCATTTGAATCAGTATGTCAAGCTGAGAAAATTCTGGATGGTCACACTACAGTCCATTTTGTCTCTATTGAGATAGGATGATTGGATGTGCTCGATAAACCTCAAGGATGCATATCATCATGTGAATACAGAGAAGCTTTTAATGCGGTTTCTCTATTTCCAGCTGGGAGCCAACCTAGGTGTTTACCAAAGACATGGCAGTAGTAGCAGCACACTTGCACCTTCTAAGGATCCATGTTTTCCCATATCTTGACAATTGACTCCACACAGCCTCAACCAACCAGTCTGTTATCATACCACCAGTACATTTTTCTCCAATTGTTGCAGAAGCTAGGGGTCAGCATCAACATCCCCAAGAAAGAGCTTATGCCTTCTCAACAGATAGAATTTATTGGATGCCACCTGGACACATCCAATGTCTGGAGCTCTCTCTCAGAATCTCACTGCCATGCAAGTTCTTCACCAGCCCCTGTCCTCCAGCATGGTTTATCCTTCAACTATTGGGTCTCATGGCTTCCACAGTTTTCATGATCCCTCTTGCTAGATACTTTATGAGGGTCCTCCAATGGACTTAGGCCATATAGTGGTCTTAAAGAGTCCATCCACTCCATGCCAAAACAAAACTGACTCATATCAGTAGACAGCATATATATTGGTGGATAATGTCTCCTTCGGTGACAAACAGAAGACCATTCCAAACAAGTTCCTAGGTGACAGCTGTGACAGTAGATTGGGGAGGCATTTAAAAGGGAAGATGGTTTAGGGCACATGATCACAGATAGAGGTTGATTTTCACATCAATGTTCTGGAAATGAGGGTAGTCCTCCTAGTATTGCAGGCCTTTTAGGGCAGTCTCCCAGATGTGTGATTTCAAGTATGGACAGACAACATGTTGGTGCTCTGGAACATAAACAAACAGGGAGGAACCCATTCTTATCCTTCATGCCTTGAAGCCAGGAGAGTCTGGCAATGGGTGATGTCTTCACACCACTTTCTTGGAGCAACCTATATCCTGGGGTCATCCAGTGTTCTAGCAAACAAATTGAGCACGTCTATCCTAATGCCTCATGAGTGGTCCCTCAATGCCTATTTCTGACCTTGGTAGACATGGTTTTCATTTCTGTGGTCTCTTCTAGTACAGCCTCCCTGGAAACTGGATCAATATCCAAATCTTTTGTCTCACCCACTCAGACTAATTCCTCCAGATCAGAAAGCCATTAAGTTAACTGCTTGGTTCCTCCAATTCTAATGGTATCCAGAGATGCCAGGCTTTCCCCTCAGGTGTTCAGATATTATTAGCTCCTGAAAAACGTCACCACCAAGGTGCACCATAGTAAAATGGAACATATTTTCTATTTAGGCTTTATCCAGAGGTGTAGATCACTTTAAAGCACCTATTTCCTGTTTCACAATGGATCTAGCTACCCAACTATCAAAGTAAAGCTGGCAACCATCTCCAGTTTTCATAAAGGCCAGAACAACTATTCTGTTGCTTCACTGAAGATTTCTAAGCCTTTATAAAAGGGACTTTCCTTCTTCAGCCCCAATCAGAGGCCCTGTTCCTTCTTAGGACATTGCTATCATGTTACAAGCATTGATTCAGCTGCCATTTGAGCCAGCAGCTGCAGTGGACTTGAAGTTTCTGTATTGGAAAACAATATTTCTGGTGGCTCATTATCTGATATTTCATAAGGATAAGCTTTCACTGAGAACTAATGCTTCTTTTCTACATAAGGTGGCATCCAAAGCTGATCTAAACCAGACCATAAATCTACCAGTCTTTTTTTCCATGATTTTATAATAAAGATGAGTATATGCTTCATTTGCTGGACATCCATCATCAACTCAGGTCCTATCTCTATAGAACTAAGCCTTTCAGGAAGACTGATCAACTTTTTGTGGCATTCTCCAAACAAAAATTGTCACTAAGACAAGACTAAAATAAAACATCAGCAACATAGGTAAAGGCAGGTCCGTGACAGTTAAAATCATAGAAATAAAACATAACTGACCAACACAGATATAACAAAATATTTTTAATGAATAACAGGTAAGTGCTTTCACACCCAATAAAGGCGCTTCATCAGACCACAATACACAAAACAATACACATTCTACTTAAAGAGTACAATCAATTAGTGGAATAAATCACATGACCTTAGTGCTAGTTTCAATTGCACTACATCATTAAGTCCAAAACATTTTTCAACTTGCAGCAATATAATCCATTGTAATTCAGCAGATTATGTGTTATTAATAAGATCTCCACCTCTCCACCTCCTTTTGTAGCAACTGTAATACCAAGAACTTAAACATGTGTGCTTGTCTATATCTATTGACAAGTTTTGCAAGAGCACTACTTTCCTTGTTCATAGGTATATCGTTAACATTCTAAGATCCATTCTTTCAGGGATCTGTTGGTTTTATCAATGCAGAAACAAGAATATTCAACATAGGAATCTAAATAAACTACGTCAGTGTTACTATAGGTTTCAAAGTGCTTAAAAGCATATTTCACGTGATTGTTGGGGTGTATAAAGCAATCACATCTCCAAATAAATTTGCAAGCACCATAAGAATAGCAAGGACAAGTGTAATTGTGTGCAGATATTTTCTTGGCTTTTCTACCTTTCCCATAGCATAGCTGGCACTTGAGTGATTTACCATTCATAAAACTCAAACTAAGATGATCACCCACTAAATTCCTAATTTTGTCTGTTAAAATCCACCATTTCTTCCTGATAATATCACATACCAATTAAATATCATTCGCATAAGTAAAAGGTAATCAAACAACTTCATTGGTTGATCTGGAAATAGCAGTACTTGTACTATTGAATCATTCAACACTATTCAAATCAGCCCTTTGCTTTTTCTGCTGATAAAACTCTCTAAGAGCAGATCTATTGTTACTGGTAGAACAATATCTATAAAAGTGGCCATTGGCCTGAATACCAAATACCTGTGCATCATTATTGGTAGAACCTGATGCACCCACAAGCACTTTGTCCAATCTGCTAAATATATTAAAATGAGGCTTGGCCCTCCCATTTCTCTACTGATGAACCTCTCTATAAGCTGAACTGACTTAATTGGTTGAGTACCCTGTCTGTAAGAAGTCATTGTTGAAGGGGGTGTGTTTCTGCTATATAAGACTGTTTTTTAAAATAGTGACTTGTCTGATGAAATCTGACTATTGAGCTGGACGAAAAGCGCTTTACCTGGATTGGTTTTATTACTTTTATTATTAAATCTGAAGTGTACAGTTTATTGCTCCATTGGCAGTTTTTCTTTAGTTTGTTTTTGTTTTAATGTTTTGAGTTTGGTTTGTTAGTCATGGCTGCTGGTGGAATGTTAGACAGCACTACTGAACTTTTATCACAACCACATCAACCACCCCTATCCTCTACAACAGAGGTAGGCAATTTGACTGCCTTACTGGAGGTGATGGCACAATGGCTGGAGGATTTGTCAGCTCGAGTGGGCAGATTAACTCAACCGAATCCACAACCAGGAGTAAATACAGTTAATCCCTCTTACTGTGTGGTTTCTGGGGAAAGTGACGTCAGTAGTATGAGCAATTTTAATGCTACGCACCTGTCAAGAGTAAGCCAGCAGGAGAATATGCAAGGGGCTATATTTGGCCATCGGAGCTTGTTACAATAAGGTTCAGTGGCTGGAGGGTCTTCCTTGGGGCTTACTGGTCTTCCGGACTTGGCAGACTGGTTAAGGGACCAGCCATTTGTTAAATCAGGCACAGAGAATGTGAATACTGGGCGACCGGCTGGGGGAAGTGTCCCAATTGCATCTAATTTGAAGTCCTTTGATTTCAAGTTGTTTAAATTTAAAAAAAACAACCTACAATTAGAAGTCAATTACTTTAATGAATGTATGAAGGAAGGAATAGTACCCAAAGGTCTTCTGTCATGACAGTATCCGACGGGACTGGAGGCTGGGTTTGCCTTCCATAATGAACTAATTCAGTTATTTAACAAGCATGGGTTTGAGCTTTTGACTTTAATGTACAAGCATTACTCGATTTCAATTGAGACCTTAACACTTGAAACTACGGAGTTAGACAGAGTTATAAAAGCGGATGCAGATTTTTGCAGATACCAATAGGACTATAATAAGATTTTTTTCCTCAATAGATCAACAGATCAAGAAATGCATGAACAATAAAATTAAAAAATTAAACAGGGATCTTAGAGACTATAAAAATGGAACCACGTACCCAGTTCCACCTTATTCACAAAATAGAGTTACTATTGGTCAAAACAACACACACCCACATATGCTCAATGGCAATAGGGCAAATTCAAATGAGGAAGTGACATCACTAAATGAAAGGCCATGTAATAGTACAGGAGAAGGGTGAGCACCACCCATGGCTGGTACTATGAATAACAATTTAAACGAGCAGGAAAATGTTTACCAACAACACGAACAGATGAATGGTAACCAGGGCTTTTACAACAACAAAGGACAGAACCATCAATGGCCCTACAATATGAGAGGGGTGGCCAAGGGCTACAACAACAGCAACAACAGCAAAAAAAAAGAAGGTAACAACTGAAGAATTGACTGACAGTAATGAGAAAGTATGTACAGACTGTAGCATTTTAACGAATAAAGATGGGGACTTTAAAATATATAATCTGTCTAGTTTTGAAATAGACTCGGATTTAATTGAACTTTTTGCTAAAGGACTATTTGTTCTATCAGTACTTTTGAATCTGGCATCAACATTAGTTGATTTAAAATTGTATACTCGTAAACTTAATTTAAATGTGATGTTTGATAATAAAGTTATTGAACAACAGAACACTACAAGGGTTTTGAGTACGTATAATCCACCTATGCACCCTTTATTTCTTTTATTTGAACACTTGTATGAGCTTGATTTCAGGGCTTTAATGAACCATCCAAGAAAAATGCATGACTGGAATGTGTCAGATAAAGAAAGGGGAGCAACACAGTTATTTAAGTTATTGCCCATTAAGACATTGAAACCAGACAGGGGAGGGGGCTTGTGTTAATGGATACTGATGATTACAATGAAAGGATGAGAGGAGTGTTGGAAAGTGAAACATATGTAAAAGCAAGTATAAATGAACTACGTGTCATATAACCATATTAAAATGTTTTTAAATGATTTTTATTGACGGTATAATAGTTGTAGAAACATTTAATTACCTTTCCACATCTCTCTGAAAACTCCCTCATTGTTTGATATACCTAAGATACATAAGAACTTAATAAATCCCCCTATGAGGGCATTGGTAGATGCTAGATCATCTATTACTTATGCTATATCAAAACTGATTGACTGCACCTTGAAAAAATATGTTATTATGGAACTACAAATTTGTAGAGACTCATGGGCTTTCTGGCTGCTATTAATGAATGTCAATTTGGTAAAGAAGTGAACTTTGTAACAACTGATGTTGTAGATTTATATTTTTGATACCATGGATGACAGGTATTGAGTGGGTACTTGAGAGAATAAGATGGCATGGGACCCCTGAACCTGAGGTTAGATTAATGGAGGAACTGTCGGACATAGTGTTGACAAACAACTTTGTATTATTTAACACAGAAATCTACTTACAAAAGGTGGGAGTGGCAATGGGCTCACCATGTGGAGCAGGTTTTGCTAACCTGGCGATGGCCCATTGGGAACATCAGTTAATTGTTTCTGGGGAGATCATGGAAAAGGTGAGTCTTTACACTAGATTCCTGGATGACATTTTTTTTGATGTTTAAAGAGGGCCACTTAGAGGCCCAACAGTTGTTAAGACACTTTAAACAACACAACTGGTTTCTTGAGATTTACTAGCAATTTCCACGAAGATAAGATTTTGTACTTAGATGTGGAACTGGATAAAGATAGAATTAGGAAACAATATGTTGCCAAGATTTCCAAAGGCAACATACTCTAATTCCTTATTGCATTTTACTAGCTCACACCCAACCCACCAAAAAAAGTTGGTCGTAAAAGGCCAGTTAGCACAAGCAGCTAGAATGGTGACTGACGATGATGCATTCATAACAGAATGTGAAGTTTTAAAGAAGATGTTCTTATTTAGAGGTTACCCTGAAACATTAATTTTGGAATTGACCCATGAAGTACAACATAAGAGAAGGACTGGGGTTTATAAATACATTCTAAGTAAATGCCGGATTGATAATACGTTAGGAACATATGCAGGACCAGATGTTGTTAACAGCTCGGTTGTAGAGACAATGGAGGATGGGGATTGGAGGCAAGAAAGGGACTACATGGTGAGTTTTATTACCCCTTATAGTATAGACTCACTTGGAATTAAAGAAATTCTATTGAGGAACTGGAACCTCCTTTTAACTGATAGTGAGTTTGTGGAGAAACTGGGGGATAGACCAACCCTAATTTTTAAAAGGGGTAGAAACATGGAAAACATACTGGAGGGGCATAACTGGAAGGTCTATAAGACTCCAGGTATGTTTAAATGTGAATCATGTTGTTGTTGTCTTTCAGCTTTTTCCGGTTAGGGGTCGCCACAGCGGAACTCTGGTCCGCTAATGATTGACAGTAGATTTTGCCAAACGCCAAGGTGCCAGCTCGACGTTCAACCTTCAACAAAGGCACGCCCATTTACGCATGTCTTTTGAACGCCCACCCAACCACGGGGAAGACATGCAGACTCCACACAGAAGGCACTCCCCGCACTCCAGCTGAGAATCAAACGGGAGAACCTCTTGTTGTGAAGCAACAACGCTACCACTGCACCACCGTGGATTCTATTGTAAACATATGGCCTCAGGAGCTTCATTTGTAGTTAGGCAACATACTTACAGGATTGATGGAAGGTTTAATTGTAATTCAGGATCTGTGGTATACCTTACCCAGTGACAAAATTGTCACGGATTTTATGTTGGGAAGACCGACAGAAAGCTTAAAGAAAGGGTGTATGAACACATCTACAGTATAAATAAAGAAAAAGTAGAGACTGCCTTAGCGAGACATTGTAATAGATTCCCTAATCATAGCTTTCTTTTTAGGTCTATCGAACAAGTGGTACCTGACATGAGGGGGAGGTCCCTTCCAGTTATTATTAGAAAAAGGTGGCAGCTTCGGTCAGATTTAAGTAGACTACTAGGTCTAAATGAAGTGACATCCATTACATGTATTTTAAAATTGAGAAGTTTAACTAGGTAGATTTAGCCTTAGTGATGGTTTGTAAGCAATGGCATTCTATTTTGCTGTTATTTTATAAGTTGTTTTAGATATGTTTTCATATGTAATGGAAAAGTATTGCAGTGTTCATGAATATGTATATAGTGCATTTTAACTGTTTAAAGCATATTTTGCAAAAGGGAGGGGAAGGGGGTTTGGTTGTATTTGTCATTGGTTTAAAATGATGTAATTAATTAATTATTTGTTGAAGGGGGTGTGTTTCTACTATGTAAGACTGTTTTTTAAAATGGTGATTTGTCTGACGAAGTCTGGCTATTGAGCTGGACGAAAAGCGCTTTACCTGGATTGGTTTTATTATTTTTATTATTAAATATGAAGTGTGCAATTTATCTCTCCATTGGCAGTTTTTCTTTAGTTTGTTTTTGTTTTAGTGTTTTGAGTTTCGTTTCCTTGATAGCTCCCAGGACTATATGCTTGGAAATCTGTCCTACAGTTGAATCAGATGAAAACAGACAACATTAGAAAAGAAAATTATGTATTTACCATGTCGATAGTTTCAATATCTCTCCCACATGCCCCAGCCAGAACTGTCACTAATTAAACTCTGAAGACTGTCAATCTTGGCATTCCCTGCCAATAAGCAGTCACCACCACCAGTGTTCTTTTACCATGTCATGACCAAGATCATATAATTTAGAAATGAGCCAGAATAGCACCCCCTTTTTCATTGGGAGTAGTGTTTTTTTTGACATTCTCATATATATATTATACATCAGGGGGAAAAACACAATCTGAGGTAACAGGGTGGAGACAAGTGAGTTATGGTTAGGGGAGGAGCTAGAACCCTGGAACCGAAAAGCTTCAAGACTGATGCCAAAGTCAGATACAGTTAGATCTGACAACTCACAGTTAAGCAAGATGAAAAATCAAACATCTATTGTTATAGTAAGTACCTAACTTTTGTTTCTACACAACAGAATTGGAAACAGCTACACATCTCATTGCAGGGTGTGATACAGTTATAACTGATGGTCTGTATACACAAAGGCACAATAATAAGGTAAGACTGTTGGACTGGAGATTGTCTAAACACTACAATTTTGAAGTACCTGAGAAGCATTAGAAATGTACCACAATACATTATCAACAATGATGAAGTTTTTTTAATATGGGATCATCCAGTAACAACAGTTCAAAAAACAGACGCAAGAAAATCAGATATTGTAATCCAAGAAAAAAGGCAAAAGTAGCATTGATCATTGAAATTGCTACACACAGTGATTATAGCATCTTACATAGAAAGAGGCACAAAGTCTTAAAATATCAGGATTTGCAAGCAGAAATGAGAGTAGTGTGGAACAAAGATATCCAGACAGTTCCAGTAGTAGTAGTAGGAGTAACAGGATTAGTAAATATGAATTTACATTCAGACTTAAATTTACTACCAATATACTTAGCATCATATGAGCTGCTTAAGGAGGCATTTCTGGACATGTTACAGGTGCTGAGAAGAATACTCTTCACTAACGTCAAAGACTGAAGCAATACTGATTTCACAAACTTTAATTATGCCCTTACTCAGGAAAGGTGTCCATTCCCACACCAAGGTGTGTTAAAATCCTAAGCATTTGGAGAAATTAAACCAAGAGAGGCCCTTGTTTAGGATGCTTATCTTCTACCTTGACATTATGCTCCTTCACTTGCTTTTATTTTTCAGCATGATGGCCACGGTTTGTAACTGTTCCCATGTAAACCCAGTGAAACAGCTCTGCATATGATCTATTTTTAGGTTGTTCCATACTAATTAGTATTATCCGCTACTTACCTGTCAGATAGTATCCTTTTCACTATTCCAGCTTGGGTGCTATCCCTCAAACCATCCACTTATCTTATCTACTTGGATTTTTTATGGCACAGTGTCTAAGGAATTGCTGAAGTCCAAATAAACCACCTCATTAGCAATCCCATCTACTTCAGCTGTAATCCAAGTACAAAACTGTTGAACTGGATCAACAAAAACTTTGTTAGATGAAGGCTGCATGGTTGTCAGTCTATTAGACCATCACCATTCAGAACAATGGTCAGTTAGTCTGCAGAATTCTCTCAGTCAATTTTCCAGGAATGAATATGAAACAAAATGGGTTGCAACAACACAACTCTTTTCTGGACTGCACTTCTTGTTAATACAAAAAGACATCATACAGCCATCCTGCAATCTTTTGGATAAATGTGAGTTTCACTGAAGTGTACCCCATACCAACATGCAAATGTAATGTGCAATTGTATGTAGTACTACTGGATTGTGCAGTGATAAAAGAATAATGTCCTTTAAAGTAGCTGGGATTGACCTGTTTCATTAGAACAGCAGTTCGAATAGCTAAAATATTAATCTTGTGGGTGGGGATTAAAGCTCTAAATTAGCCACCTGTTTTATTTGGTTCTTGTAACTCTACCGGTTAACAGACTTTTGTAGATTTAAATATCAGTATTACACATAAATTTCATTTCTGTTTACAAACCTTTTAACCACTATTTTACCGTAATATTTATTATTTATTTATTTGACATTTGTCATCTGGGTTAGCCCAGCTGAGTCAATGGCCCATTTTTAGTGGAGACCTGAGGAGAAAAGCTACGGCAATACAAACATTAAAAGATAACATAGTAGGCACTATACAAAACCCAAGAAAAACAGTACAGCAATACAATATAAGCAAAAATTACATGTGCAGTAATCAGGTGAAATGAATAACTAATAAAAATAAAACAAAATGAAGTAAATACAACTAGTAGATTTAAGTATTTACAATAATGACATATATTTCCCAACTATCATAATGCAGAATTGTCTAGTGAGCAGATTAGTCATTGAATTATTAGATGTAGACAGGCAGTGAAAAGAAAAAGAAAGGAAAATGCAGACTATGGAGGATTTAGGCAAGGACAGGCTTTTGAGTTCAAAAAGTAGTGCTTGACTTCAGTTTTAAAGCAACTGGAACTAGTGATGCTACGAATGTGAGGTGGTAGCCTATTTTACGCAAGTATGACCTTACAGTAGTTATGAAACTCTCTGTAACACTGAATTACATTATGATTTGTGAATAATTCCTTTTCTTGAGTATATTTCCCAATTTATTTTATTTATGTATCTACACTTTGTTGACTGGGTTAGCCTCAATAGCCAATAGATAGGGGAGATCCAAGGTGGTATTTATATTACCTAGGGGAAATTTAGCCAGGACACAAGGGATCTTCCCATACTCTTTTCTATTTCTGGATTACTGTGGTATGCCATATGGTGGCTGGGGTATGGACTGGGATGCACATTTCATTATGGATGCTGTATGTGAACCATGGAATGAATGTGTTTGCATTGCCATATTATCTGAAGGTGGATCATATGGTATGAAGTTTAAAATGGTGATTAATGAAGTTGATCCTTCACATCAGTAAGCAACTGACTGGAGTCAGATTGTAGACAAATGTCTTACTGATGACATAGCTGTTCTATTGGTGGAAGTCAAAGGTCAAGATTCTATGGTGGCATCTGTTTGCCAGTTGCAGGTATACTAGTGTAGCGATCAGACTGCTGACTTGCCTACTGATAAAGAATGTTCTGCTCAAGCTATGCAACAGACTGATGATGTTCTGCAGTGAGATGTTGTTTGGAGGTTTCCGACTTCAGAACTGCTTTTGTACAAATCTGTATTTTAAGGCTACTATGAAACAATTGACAGATATTTTATATGTGGCAATATTGTTACACCATTGAATGTTATGGATAAAGACATTAAGGCCTTTATAGACATTGACAAGGACAGTTACTGTGACTTTAATTTTGAGCATGTGCCTGTTGCTGAAAATGGAACATTTATGTCAAAAAGAGATTGCTGACATAGTTTCTAGCTGCCAAAATAACTAAATCTTTTCTTTTTGTTGAAAAAACATTTATGATGTTCTCAAAATTTATTATAAGTGCAAATTGTGGATTAGTGCCTGGGAGATGTTGGTTACTTTGGGGGAAAGGGATGGAAAATTGAAACAAGTTCCAAGTGTTGTCACTATTAATGGTTGCAGTGCTTTATATAAGGGCCAACAAAAGACTTCTCACTTGATTATATTTTTGTGACAAGAGTAAAGGTCTATGGTGTGGGAAGGTCAGCCATACTGCTCAGAATAGTCCATTGTATTGTAAGAAATCAAGTAAGACTGGACATTTCTGGTTTGACGGTCAAGAAGATAAACAAAGCATATGTGATGAGACAGGAGTTTGTACTGTTTGTACTGAACGTAATGCTACTCAATGCTAGAAGTCTAAACCTCAAAATGCACTCTCTCGAGGCACTCCTAAAAATGGAGAACATTGATATCTGTGCAGTAACTGAGACCTGGTACAAGACTCCAGAGAGCACCCCTGCAATACCAGGCCACCTATGTGGTAATTCACACTTTTCAGCCACCAAACCAAGACTGAAACAGTAAAGGTGGAGGAGTGTCCATATTCACCAAGGATATTCACACCTCCAGGCTAGTTGCCCAACACAATGCATCTGAAATTCTCTAGGTGCAACTAACACTAGGTAAGACTGCAATCCAAATTGTAGCTTGCTACAGATCCCCCACCATGCCCAAAGATTCTCACTACACCTTTCTAAACATACTGGAAAATATTAAGATACAACCAAATACCCTAATACTGGGTGATTTCAACTACCCTGCCATTAACTGGGAAAACTACTTGGGTACCAACACCTTTTCCCTACGGTTCTTGGAATTCATAAATTCCAACGCCCTGGATCAACTAATCCAGTGTCAAACCAAGGGCTCCAATATCCTAGACTTGGTCAATACCAACATGGGAGATAGATGCTTCACACCAGTGGTCACCCTCTCATTGGTCAGGTCGGACCATAAGCAAATCACCCTTGACATCCACATCCCACCCCCACCCCCCAGTAAGAAAATGCCTGTAAAAAACTTCTCCAAAGCCAACTTCATGCTACTTAAGTCAGAAGTGACAAACGTCATGGCACCCATGCAGACGGGAGCTGAATGTTCAACTGCTGAATCCTGCACTAAAGTACTGTATGAGCATATCCACTCGTGCATGAATCATGCCATCCCAAATAGAACCAAGACGCTCATCTCCAAAAAAAGTAAGCCAATCTAGTGGTCTCCTGCCATAAACAAACTATACAACAAAAGGAAGAAACTGTTGCAGAAAAGAGGAAAATCCCAGGATGCAAAAAACTCCCTTACCAGCCTCAGTAAGAAGCTGAGATCCCTCATAAAAGCCTCCAAAGCTAGTTACGAAAATAAAATTGCCAAAGATTCCAAAGACAACCACAAGGCATTCTATAGTTATGTCAATAATCTAAATGGCAATGCTCAGATCTGCTCTGAGCTACAACAGAATGGCATTAAATATACTGATCCCAGGGATATTGTCAATATCCTGGCGGATCAATTTAGTGCCAACTTCATCTCCCTCTCACCCCCTAAAGGACCCATCTCAATACCAAAAGATTGCAAAATTCCGGTAATCACGGCCACATAGGTAGAAACCGCACTCTACAAAGCCAAGAATACAGCATCCATGGGACCAGGTGACATCCCAGGCTGTGTACTACATGAACTACAAAATGAACTGGCACCTCACCTAAGTGTCATGTTTAATCATAGCCTCACCACAGGCTTTGTGCCCACTGAGTAGCGCACAGCTACAATTATCCCACTCCACAAGGGGGATCCACCTTGGATCCCAGGTACTACCATCCCATCAGTCTGACAAGCCTGATCTGCAAGGGCATGGAACGCATTATCATGGAACTTATAAACAAAGACATCGGCAACCTTCAAACACTGGACCCCACCCAGTTTGAGTTTGTGAAGGGCCGATCTTGTCTCCTGAACCTGACTGACATCTTCTAATCAGTCTCCAAAGCTGTGGATGAGGGTAAGGTGGTCTAAACAGCCTATCTGGACCGCACCAAGGCCTTTAACACCATCCCCTACTCTGGAATCATAGATAAACTTACTAAGCTAGGCATAAATCCCTACGTCACTCAATGGGTTGCCAACTGGCTTACTGACAAAACCCAGACTGTAAAAGTAGCCGACTCCAAATCCAGCTCCAGACTAGTGACAAGTGGAGTATGTCAGGGTTCATTCCCAGGACCACTCTTGTTTGGCATCAAATTCTCTGAAGTACAGGCCAACACTAAGTGACTCTGGCTAACAAAGTTCACAGATGACTGCAAACTGGGAGCCATTATTGAATCCCCAAATGATGTGGATATTCTACAAAAGGGCATTACAGAAACAGATGCTTGGCTCAAGATTAATGCCAAGAAATGTATAGTTATCCCCATTGGGAAAACCATGTACCCATGAATTACCACATAGGTGGCAGTACACTAAACACCGAAAGTGTGATGAGAAACCTAGGGACACAGGTGGACAGTGGTCTCACCTTCGATAACCACATCACCACAACAGTCAGGAAATCCTTCTATGTGGCACACCTCATCACTAAAGGCTTTTCATCCAGAAAAAAGGAGGTCATTGTCCCACTGTACTCATCCCTCATTAGACCCTTTATAGAATACAATGCCCCATTTGGTATGTACCTCACAAGACATCTGCAACAGCTGGAAAGGCCACAGAAATACCTCACTAAAAGAATCACAGGACTAAAGCAGATGCCCTATGCTGACCATCTAAAAAAAACTCCATCTATACTCTGTGGCATATCGTCTACGCAGAGGCGATCTCTGCTTAACATACAAGGTCATGTGAAACCCTGAGCTGCTGGACATGCTACACTTAAAGAAATCCCAATCCCTCAGAACCACACGCTCCAGGGATCTAAACCTTGTCACAATGAACAAAACATGTTGGAGGGATAGGTTCCTGACCCAGAGACACCCCATACTCTGGAATAGACTGCCTATACATGTCAATCAGAGTGCCTCCTTGGCCCTCTTCAAAAGGAACCTTGACGATTGGATGGGAGATAGGAAATTCACCACCCTGCTAGACAGGGGTCCAGGGAAGTAAATATTGCGGGAAGAAATATCCAGGAATTGTTTGGCTAGACTTGTATAGGCCCTAGGGCCAATAGCCTAGTACCAACCTATGAACCTATGAACATGTAATAGATACTACTAATAATAGGAATGGTACAACTGACACTTTGGAAGAGATCTTTGGAGAAAAAGATTTGTAGGTTCTGAGGAAGAGGAAGGTCATAATGAGGTTCATTTTAGTGAAAATGAAGATGGCAGTCTTAGTGATATGATAGACAATAAAGATAATACTATTGGAAAAAGAGTTATAAAACTCAGGATAAAACAAGAAGCAAAGATAAAAGGGAAAGTGATTTTTGTTTGCAGTTTAAACATTAAATTTAATTTGAATAAAAGTCAGTGATTATCAACATTAGAGTTTTCTAGGAATTTAGGTGCTAAATGCTGGTTGAATGAGTTGTTGTGGGATGGTAAAATTATTTGGAGTTTTGGGTTGGATTCGTGTTGTGGAATTGCTGTTTTGTACAATTCATATTTTCTGTTACTTGATGTGATTATTAGGATTCCTGGGAGATTGGTTGTTTGTTACTTTAGGGTGTGTTTTGAAATTGCATACCTTATTTTTATATGTACACCTGTTGTTTTTCAGGACAGGGTTCAATTGTTTCAAATTTTGAAACACTATGTATCTGCTGTTATGTTTATTATCTTGGAAGATTTACACTGCCATTTACAGAAAAGTAAGAAGACAAATGTTATTTCATCTTACAGGAAATCTTATTTGTGGTGATTTGCTTTTGGGCCCTTATATGGGTGATACATATGAGAGAGGTATAGTAAGAACAGACATTTATTATTTTCCTTACTTTAGGAGTTTGTCTCTTCTTAATTCTGGTAATTTGCTTTTTTTGCATTTTGGATCATACTGTTTTGATTTTTGAAGTTGGCATACAGAAGGCCTTTATTAAACTTGATAAATGGGGTGAAAATATAGGAAATTTAATTTTAGATATGGAAGGGTGGAAAACTGAAGCATCATTCCATTGGGACTATCATATGTTTCTATGATTCCCTTTTATGATACTTGGAGTGACTAGTGGGATGCACATAATGATAAATATAAAGTCTTATATTATGAATTTGAAAACATTAAAATCTAGATAGATATAGATAGCTCATTAAAGCTTGTGATACTGAAATGAAGAATGAAACAAAAGATGACTTCTTTCCTCATTGAGATTGTTGCGTAATCATAGAAAGGAGAAATTAGACATATTGCTGTATAAGCAAAAATATATAATATGTGGTACAATGTCCTTTATCTGCTATAAAAGATAAGAGAGACAGTTTGCTTATTACTTGTTTAAGAATGACAAAGGTAAGTTGGGGTCTTCCCATGATGAAATTGTAGTAGTAATTGAGAAGTTTTTAAGAGCTAAATATGGCATGCTGCTTAAGGCAGCTAGACATTGGAGTGTTCCAACAATTTCTGATGCAGACAATTTTTTACTGGAGAGGCCACTTACTCTGGAAGAGTTAACTTTGGTCAAAGGTAAACTTCCTAGGTCTTCCTCTCCTAGTATGGATGGTATTCCATATTTGGTGTATAATAAAATGCCTTTGCATCACAGAACAGTTTTCTTGAATGGTTTGAATGAGTGGTTGAATAATGTTACTTCTATATGTATTTGTGAGAGAGTTGTTCACTTATAAAAAGGTGATAAAGCTGACATAAATAATTGGAGACCTCTGATATTAAATAATACAGATTATACAAACTTTTCTAATATTTTGCAGGAAAGATTGAGTGTTGTTTTGCAGAAAATATTTTCATGTGGGTTTTGGTGTTAGAGGTAACCCAGTTAGGGAGATGCTTCTTGTATCTCCATGATGAGGTGATATTATTTTAGACTGTAATCAGGGAGAACTTTACTGGTATGTGATATTAGAAAAGCTTTTGACTCAATATCCTATGATGCCTTGTGGAATGAGTGTTATGGTATTAGTCCTCAAATTACACATTTTCATGGTAAATATTCTCATTTTTGGGTGAGGACCCTGGTAAATAGTTGGTTTGGTCCTTCATTATTAATTTAGAGGGGTGTTAAGCAACAGTGTCCCCTTAGTTGGCTTTTGATTGGCTTTGCAATATCAGCTGTTGTTGCTTCTTCCGTGAAGATGTGTCCTGATTCCACATGGGATTTTTTACCTGGAGTTTTTTATTGTTATTGTTTGCTGTATGTAGACATTTTAAATATTTTTATGTCTTAGGATAAAATAAAAATGGTGTTTCCTAGCTTTAGATTTTCTTTAGACTGTGTTGGCTTGAGTCTGAATTTGCCTAAATGTATGTTTTTTGGGAAAGGTACATAATTTCTGAACCTCTCTTTTATGTGTGATAGTATTTCTGTTCTAGGGATTCACTAAGGCAGATTGCTTGTGGTGTTGCAACACCTGGATATTTTATTGGGAAATATTCATTCTTTTACTTAAGGACTGGTCAACTTTTCTATGGGGTTTAATAAGAAGGTGTTCATACTAAATACTTTCATATTTGAAAAGTTAGCATATTTTGCTATGGTGTACTGGTTTCCTAAGGAGAAACAGAAGGTCTTTTTTTTTTTTTGAAAATTTTTGGGTAATTATCTTAATCCTATTAAAAGAAATGTTATTCATTGTAAAAAAGACTGAAAGAGGGATGGGGTGATTCATCATGTTGTCTATTTCGCTTCATATAATTTTTTCCTGTTTTACAGTTGATAAAATGCACATTGAGTAGTTCTTCTGTCTAGATTTTAAATCAGAAATAGTTGACTTTTTGGGAAGGGGTGCAGGCATACAAATTCAGATGGTATCTCACTTTAGTTTGAGAAAATATGCAGATAAAATTTTCACTTGGCAAGAGTATATTGATACAAATTCTTCTATTAGAAAGCATTGGTTTATTATGATCAGAGATGAATACTTTTATCAGAGACTCTAGATATCTGTATTCACTGAAATGCTTAGGGAAAGACTTCATAAATTTTCTACAGCTTATGATTTTCTTTGAAGGTTATTATTTGGTAAACCTCCAGTACAAAGCCAAATGATGTAGAAGGCTTTGCCAGAGACGTTATATAATTTATGGCAGGTGGAAGAAACCTTGTTTTTTATTGTGTCTTAGAATTAATGCCTTTTGGACTGTTTGTCTAGATTTTTTCATCATTTTTTATGGATTTGACAATGCATGATAAACTATGGGAAGTGCACTGACAATGATAAGCAAGTTAAGGATACTTATGACATATTGTTAGTGTATTGGAGATTATGTGGAAGCTCAGATGTGATAAATTACTTTAAAATACTTTATGTGATACAGAGCGTATTATGGGAAAGCTGAAGAAATGCTTATGGGATAAAGGGTGGGGGAGTGATTATGTCTTGTTGTTAAGATGATCCACAATGTAGCTGTATATTGACACTGTTATATAGTTAGTTTTATTTGTTGAATATTTTTCTAGGTTATAATAAAATTCTCTTAATCTACTCGCTAAGGAACCTTGGGTCTTTTACATCCATGTGAGCTACTACCAACTCAGGCAAGTGGGCCTCAGTTTATCATCTCTTTTGAAGCGTATATCTTTATTTTTACTTTGGATTTCTTATCAGCTAATACAAGTGACTTAACAGGTAAAAAGCTCTAGGTGTTTATTTTAGTTATGTCATCTTTCTTCTGGTTTTCATTTGATCGCTAATATCATATTTTGAAGATTCAGGATTAGGAACATTCTTTTTGCACACACATTGTTATAGGTCCATAGGTAGCTACTATGCATGCAGACAAGGGGATCATCAATAAACCAAGGCAAAATTCCCAGTTGCTGTAAACAACTGCCCTGCTAAATGCCTTGCTAAAGGTCAAATAGTAGACAAATGAAGGCTGAAAGACTCAATACCTGTAGTACAGGAAGTAGTCTATTAACTGCTCATAAGCCTTAATCCTCTGCTATAACTGCCAGCAGGGTTTGTTTATTTATCTGTTAACTAGGTAAGCCCAATGGACACAAGTGAGCATTTCAGGGGTGATTTAGGAATAAAATCTTGTTAACTGACTTGTTCAGAGTCACATGGATTGAATGCAGAAATTATGGGAATCAAATTTTGAACTACAGAATGAAGTTTGTAGCCTTATCCTTCTGAGCTAAACTACTAGACTGAACTTACCTGTATGTATCATTTACAGTACTGACTTAATTGCCCTTTCTTTTCCCTATTGTGCAAAAACATGAAGTGATTCTAATAATGGTTGTCCTATTTGTTTGCATTTGCTGCTAAGATCTTCTGTCATTAGCTGTGTGTTATTATTCTGCCCCATTTACATTTTTTTCCTGTATTACTGAATTGCTAGTTTTTTTTTATTTTTCCTAATATTGCAGTATTTGCCTTTGACCTGGGTCATGGCTGAAAGGAATTCTCTTGATTGTAATATTTAGGTGGCTTACAAATTAAGTATTTAGATATAAATATAGGTAACTATCTTGCACTTGATGGACAGGTCTCATCAACAAAAAGAAATGTATCCAAATGACTGGCAACTTGTGTCACATCAAAGCTAACTTTACATTGTCTGCTTAATTAAAATTTGGTATAAATGAACTGCTCTTCACTTCTATCATAAGTATTAACTTCATCAAGTGAAGCATGCATAAATGTGCAAATTTATCACAGATCTGCAAAATTCATATTTCTTTCAGCACCTGTGTCCCAACACTGTGAAAATGTATGCTGGTCAATATTTATATGCAATCTGCACACCTTTATTGCATGCAACTTTGTTATTCTTATGTCCATTAGCTACACCATCCATCCTCCCATTTCTACAGTGGTACTCAGCTGCTCATAATGTTTTTCAATGGACAATAACTTCAATAAGGTCTCCTGCAATCAGTTCTTACAATGAAATGCTGTAATGTTTAAATAGATATTATAACTAATTGTATAGGATTAGTTTATAAACATAAATGTCGTTAACAATTCAGAGATAGGAGGATACTGTCAATAAAAGGGTAAGGAGGAAATTCTAAAGAACTTAAAAGAAACCAAATGAAAGTATATTAAAGAATATATCAATCCTGAAGTCATATTCATAACTGTACAAATTCAGTGCCTAAGTGAAGCAAGATAGAGCCGGGGTTATACCAACAAAAAGACAGAGGACCAGATTCAATAAAGCGTGTACATTAAGTGTATATCTGAGTGAGCAGACAACACAGATATAATACATAACTTCTTCCTCTTAATTTTAGTTTTCCTACTGATATTCTTGCAGCTTTAAATATTGACAGGGATTCATAAAGGTTACTACAAAGTGTAGACTACATGTACACTTAATGTAATCTTTCTGAGTGACTAGAAAGCACAAACGTGATAAAAATGTGCTGAGAATTTTATTGAATACATATCATGTACACTTAGTGTACACTTAGTGTAGGCTTTATTGAATCTGGCCTAGAGTAATCTAATCTACCCAGTATGGAAAGTTTAAATGGGACAGAATAATATAAGTCAACTATAAATACTTGTAGAAGCAAAATATATGTTTCACTAATATTACTTCATTATGAGACTCTGCAAAATTCTGCTAAGAAACTGTCTTTCTCAGATGCTAAGTAAATTATTTATTTTTTACGACAGCATTGCAAGTACCAGATCCATATGGGGTCAGTCACTTAACAACAAACATCAATTCATACTTACAGGTTCATAGGTTCATAGATTAGTACTAAGCTAACTGCTCTTGTGAGCCATTTTAAGCCTAGTCAATTATCCCTTGTGAGACTCAAACCCTGCACCTTGTGTTTGTAAGGCAAACACCTTAACCATTAGGCCACCCTCCCAATTTGCATGATTACACATAATGTTAGGAACAGTGGTCCAATAATGTGTGACAAACAGATGACTATTCTACACAATGGATCTAGTTTGTCAACTTGATGACTATTTGATTGGTACTGCTACAACTCTGTTATTCCATGAGGAGAGTTCACTCATCCTACTCTACCATGCAGAGGTGAGACTCTCTACCATCTAAATACATAACACTTCAAGATTGCCAAACCTTGGGGTAGGTTATATATCTGACTGCCCATTGAAACACCTTCAATGTATCAGGTGCTAATGGAGTGTAAAACTATCTACAGATCATTTCTGATTCACTTGCTTTCAAGACTGCCAATCCTCTGAATCTAAAATGACCATGATCATTCAATTTCTATTAAGGTAACATAAATGCTACCATTTATAGTATATGGCAGGTTATTTTTTATGAAAATTAAATCTCCTTTACTTGTATGTGACTATTAATTATGCTAATGAAAAGATGATTAAGTCATATCATCTACATTTTTAGTTTTCTGTAGATGTGCAGAATTTAGGTTTCCATTAAAATGATGCACACTTGTTTTGTTAAACAAACTAAGGCATGCACACTCAGCTTTGTTTTCTAACTTTGCAGATTGTTCATTCCCATTGTATTACATTTTATTATGCCATTAGGAAGGCAGTGTAACTGCATTCTCCTATTTCAGGCTTACGTTATTTGACTAGACTACTCAATTTTTTGTTCAAGGGTTCCATCAAGGTGGTTTTTACAGTACTTATAAGCTAAAGGGCAGCAACCATTTGAAAACCTGCATTTAGAAGACAAAAACCAGGGATGAGAGTGAACTCAGTTTCAAGATGTTAATACAGATGGAAGTTTTGATTTGAAGTTATCACTGAATCAAGGACAGAACTGAGAACCGTCATTAGCATTACCAAACACTGCACTTCCATGAACTATACTGAATACTTGACAATATTCTATAGGCTTCAGGATAGAAAGAAGACAAGAAAAAATGGAACATTGTGCTTAAAACAATAACAATAATGTGGACACTGAATGCCAAAAGGCATTCAGTAATAGCTCTTTGCATGCAACAAGCATGCATTTTACATTCTATAGCAGTATTTCCAGTAATTATTATATGTTCATATGTTCATAGGCAGTTACTAGGCTATTGATCAGCAAGTATCTTTTAAAGCTGAGCCATGCATTCCCAAGACGGTTATACCCTTGTTTATTTGTTTATTATAAGTATAAATAACCAAGGAACCCTTATTTTTTAAGGACAAATAGCCCTCAGCCCAGACATTTACATGTTAGCCATATCCATAAGGGACAAAGATGCTAAACCAGGGATGAATTTGTGATTTCCCATTAGTTTGTCCAGATTATACATGAACAGAGTAAGAGAAGCACTTCACTTTATGTGGAGTGGAAGACAATTCTAGAAAAGTGGTATTCTTAGTGTTACATATGTATTTATCCATCCAACATGTTCTATTTATGTTGCAGAAAAAGTTAAGACTAATTGAGCTGCTGTTTATGCCGCCATTGGATTTCCAGATGTGCAGTAGATGTGCAGTAGGTCTGAAAGAATGAGATCAGCTGAGGTACTGTAAGTGAGGCAGAGATCGTCTTTTAGTGACCTGTAAGCTCACTGAATATGTGTCCCAGGCAGGTATGTCCCTAGCCTTAAGCAGCATTCGACCATCACCCAGAATGATGCCTCAATACAAACAGAAGATTATTGACTTTAACAATTGGCTTAGTTTCTGGTGTCATTCCAGGGGGATCCAGTACCCGACAGCTTGGGAAGATATGATTGTGATCGACAGACCACGATGCTTTGTTAGAGATGGCCTGCATCTGTCTCACTTGGGCTTCAGGCTTCTGGCAAAGGGCTTTTCCTCCCCTATAGTGCTTTTTTTCAGGAAGAGTCATGAGGTCAATACTACCAACATAAAAATTTCAACAAAATGCAAATTAAAGGTCATGATGCTAAACACTAGGAGTGTAAACATGAAACTGCACTCATTGCAAGCATTCTTAAACCTGGAAGATGCTGACATTTGTGCAGTCACAGAAAACCAGTTCAAAGCTGTGGAGAGCACCCCAGCTTTACCTGGTTACTCATCTTATCACAAATTCAGTCCCCAAACCATGGGTAGCAAAGCCAAAGGAGGTGGAGTTTCAATATATATTAAAGACACACACATCTCCAGGCTGGTCAACCAGTATGACACACATGAACACTCCAGGTGCAGTTAACCATTGACAAGACCCCTATTCAAATTATAGATGGCTACAGGCCCCCAAATTTGACTTAAGATGCTCACTCCAGTTATCTAGACCTCTGCAAATCTATCAAGATTCAACCCTTTACCCTGATCCTGGGTGACTTTAATTACCCAGCCATAGATTGGAAAAACTACTCATGCCAGAACACAAATGCCCAGAGATTCCTCGATTTTAACAATGCAAATGCCTTGGAACAGCTAGTAAATATCTCCACAAGACCGTGATAATATCTTGGACTTGGCATTAACCAACATGAGTAACTACTGAAGCACACCTACAGTATCATCCTCCCTGGTAAGATCCGACCATAAAGCGGTCACTCTTGAAGTCACCATCTCCCCTGACCCCCTCTAGCTAGGATCAAACAAAAAAACTTCTCCAAAGCTGATTACAGCCTCCTGAGGGATGGTATAAACAGCTTCACAACCCCCTCCCCCACTGTAGGAACTGGCACCAATGTCCAAATCTACACCAAAGTACTATACAAGCATGTATATAGATGCACTGAATCAGGAATACCCGACAGAACAAAATCATCCTCCACAAGGAAAAGTAAATTTGTCTGGTGAATATCTGCAATAAATAAACTATATAACAAAAGGAAAAAAAATACTGTCCAGGACCAAGAGGGAGCAGGTGCTCAATTGGAAGCAATCTCTCCTCACCCTAAACAAGCAAATAAGAGCACAAGTGAAATCCTCTAAAACCAACTTCCAGTCCAAATTAGCCACATCTACTAGAGACAATCATAAGGCCTTCTTCACATATGTCCAAAATCTCAAATGAAGCACCCAGATCTGTTCAGAACTGGTGGCCAAGGAATCCACATACACAAATGCTGTAGATATGGCCAATCTGCTGGCTGACAGATTCAGTGAAAACTTTTCCCCTCTGTTCCCCCATCAGTAAATCAGGACATCTCCAGTACCTGCCCTCCACCCCTTACCTCTATGGAACAGGTCACCACTGCCCTCTCAAAGGCAAAAAAATACAGCCTCCATGGGACCCAATAACATCTCTGGCTGCATCCTACATGAACTCAGGCATGTACTTTAGGCACCATTAGGCACCCTATTCAACCAAAGCCTGAGTACCGGCTTTGTCCCAGCTGAGTGGAGGACAGCCACTGTCATCCCTTTTACACAAAGGTGGAGCATCCCCCGATCTGGGAAATTATAGACCCATCAGCCTAACTAGCCTGATCTGCAAGGCCATGGAAGAGATTATCATGGACTTCATTAACAGAGGTATTGGCAACTTCCAAGCACTCGACCCCTCACAGTTTGGCTTTGTCAAGGGGAGGTCATGCCTGTTAAATCCGGTCGACTTCTTTGAGACAATCAGCAAAGCCATGTATAAGGGGAATATGGTGCACTCTGGCTACCTTGACCTGGCCAAAGCCTTCAACACTATTTCCCACTCAGGCATAGTAGATAAACTCTCACAACTAGGCATCAATCCATATGTTACCTCAAGCAGTTGACCCGTAATGAGTGGCATACCCCAGGGATCGGTCTTGGGGCCTCTGTTATTCAGGATATACTTCTCTGAGGTGCAGGCCAAAACCCAGTGGACTATGGCTGACCAAGTTTGCAGATGACTGCAAGCTGGCACAGTTGTCAATTCCCCAAGTGATGTGGATGTCCTCCAAGAGGATCTCACCCAAACAAATGACTGGTACTAGAAACATGACCTCGATCTGAATGCAAAAAAATGCATCATCATCCCCTTTGGGGAGAATGACATCCCCACATGTTATCACATTCATAACAATGTCCTAAATATACAATCAGTAGTGAGGGATTTGGGCACCCAGGTTGATAGCAACTTGACTTTTGACCACCATGTTGCTTCTGTTGTATAGAAAGCTTTCTACATGGCCCACCTCATAAGTAAGGGTATCTTATCCAGGGACAAAGAGGTCATAACATCCCTGTATTCTTCCCTTATAAGGTCAATTATTGAGTACAATGCCCCCTTCGGCATGTACCTTGCAAAGCACATACAGCAGCTGGAAAGACCACAGATTTTCCTCACTAGGTGAATCCAGGGCCTCAAACATCTACCCTACACAGATAGGCTAAAACCCCTATCCCTCTACTCAGTTTCATACAGACTCCTCAGGGGTGACCTTTGTTTAGCATATAAAGCAATCTCAGACCCCACCTTGATGGGACTGCTGCATATCCACAAGTCAAGCTCCACTCTAGTAATCCGTACGTGTGACGTCAATATGGTCTCTGATATCAATAGGACTTGTTGGTGGGACAGATTTGTGTCCCAGAGACTCCCCCATCTGTGGAATAGACTCCCTCTCCACATCAAGCAGAGTACTCCATTATCCCTTTTTAAGCAGAACCTGGATAACTGGATGGAAAACAGAAAACACACCCCTGGGATTCCACCTGTGTCCCTGTTGGACAGATGCTTTGGGTGCTGACTAGTCGAAACATGGGCTAAACTCTTGGCTATGCTTATAAGGGCCTCAGGGCCAATAGTCTACTAACTTCCTATGAACCTATGGAGGCTTTTGGTGTCTTCTGGAGAGTTTGTTTTTACTGTAATCTGCAAACTTGGTGAGTCATAATCTCTTAACATTAGCTTTGAGCCCCAAGAAGTAAATACCAGAAAGGAGTGGCACAAGGACTGAATCCTGGGGCACAATTCTAGTGACAGGTGTATTGGATGAGGTAATGCCATTTATCCTAATTTCTTGGGTTTTATTACTGAGTCAGTTAGCTATCCAATGAGTTAATAGGGTTTTACACTTAGCTTGGTGAGTTTATCATCTATACTTGAGTGTGGGATGGTGTTGAACACCTTTGTGAGGTCTAGGTTTGCAGCGTGTACCAATTTTCCCTCATTCATTGCATCAGTAACCCACTCAAAGAAGTCAACCAGGTTAAGTAGGCAAGATCTGTCCTTGACAAAACTGAATTGACTCGGGTCAGGAATTTGTATGTTGTCTATATCCTTATTTATTAATTCCATAATGATGAAATTAATACCCCATATCCTTACAGATGAGGCTGACCAGACTTATGGGTCTATAATTACCTGAGTCCATTGGGGCCCCACCTTTGTGCATGGCATGAATGGTGCTGTCCCCCATTCATCTGGCACATAACCTGTTTGGAGGCTGACAATGAATAGAATCTGTAGGGGATTTGACAGGTCCTGTTTCAGGCTGGCCATTAGGCATCCTGGTATGTTATACAGCCCCATAGAAGCAGTGTTCTTGATCTTGGGAGGTTTGAGAGGGATTTGTAGATGCTGGTATGTGATCTGAGAATACTGGGGGGGGGGGTGAAGTTACAGCTAAATATATCAGCTAGTAGATTGACTACGTCCTTTGTGCCTGAGTATGTGATATCATTTAATTTTAGCTGTGTACAGTGCTGGACATTGTTTCTGAGGTTTCTAGCATAGTTAAAGAAGGCTCTGTGCTTGCCTTTGGCCTTGGTGGCTATCTTTACCTCATATCTAGCTTTGATTGATTTGATCAGGGACTGGATTTCCTTGTTAACTTTAGCATTTGGTAACTTGAGATTTCCATTTATTTTACATGTCATGTGTTTTTTTTTCTTTTATTGTAGAGGTTGTTTATATTTTGGTTCCACCATAGGGATTTATTTTTAAATTTAGATTAGTATTCACTTTAGAGGGGCACAGATGCATCTATGCAACTATTTACATGTGCAGAGAATCTGGAGGTAAACGTTTCCGCTTATGCATAGGGAACATGAGGTAGGAAGAGGATGTTAAATTTAAGCAAGTCATCACTCAGTTATAGTAGATTAGCTTTAACATAATCTCTGAATAACGAGTTATTGGAGGATGCTTTTGGCTTCAGTCTTATAGTGACTGTGACCTATTTGTGGTCCAATTTGATGAGGGAGGAAATTACAACTGGTAGCTGCACCATATTGAGATGAACGAAGTCCTGGATTTCATTACCCCTAGCTGGGGTGTGGACTACCTGGTCCAGCGAGTTTGCATTTACGAAGTCCAGAAATCTCTGGGCCTACACAATAGGAGAGGTATAAGTCTCCAAGTTGATGGAGAGGTAATTGATCTCCCGAAGAAAAATGATATTTGTCTGAATGTATATGGATTGCATATTAGTCAGGTAGAAAGTATGGTCCAAGAGGAAGATAGCAGGCATCATATAATTACCGATGATATGATAAGGGTTTTTTAATGATAGGTTGGACTTGAAAGAGTTTTAGGATGTGAAATTTTGTAAATTACAGAGACACTGCTGCTTTTAGTGCCTTCATGTAATGTGTTGGGCCTGAACATGCGGTAGTCACTCTTGTACTGATGGGATGCTCTAAATTATCTTCAACCAGGACTTGATGATGCATAAATTGAATTCTGGGGTAAGGAGTACTGTCTTTTTGTTAAGGTTCCTAATGTAAGCAGTAATATCTTTAGGTTACTTGAATTTTGTTTTGTTATGTTGGAAGCTATTAGAGACTGGAATTGCTTAAGAAAAGGCACTGTGGGGGTGGACAAATTTTGCCAATATACAGAAGCCTTGGGGGATAGCTTGCAAAGCCAATAGGACTGTCTACTGTCTCCTCCCAGGCTGATATATATTAGGACCCCCTTTGAATAAAACCAGAAACTAAGCCAATTGTTAAGTCAATAATCTTTTGTTTGTACTATGACATCATTCTTGATTAAGGTAAAATGCTGTTCAAATTTAGGTTCATACTTGCCTTAGACACATATTTTGAGAGCTACATCATATATGTTCATCATTCCCACTGCCTCAGAGGCATTTTGGTTTATCTGCCAAGATAACCCAGTTCTGGCCATCTTTCAAAATCTCAAACTCCCCTCACTTTCTTTTCCTGTGACAGCTGATCGGCTGAACATATCTTGAGAGGAAAGCTTTTAACTGCCACAGGTAGTGAGTGTTCAGTCATTTTATGCCATCCAGAAAAGTTTATCTGACTCTTCACAGGATCCAGTGCTGATTTTTTTCTGGTTTACTGCTTATTTAAGCCCCATTTGGTGACCTCCATAGAGGTATATCTCAGGTCATTTACTCCCACATGTACTCTAACTGGGTCATATGTGTACTTTTGTTGCAAGGACTTGAGTGCATGAGTGATGTGGTTAATACTAGCCCCCGATAAGTAACTGACCATAATACTGTCCTTGTTCAGCCTGGTGAGTGGTGCATCAATATGTCTCACTATAGAATCATGTAAGACTATAATGTTGGATTGTTTGGATGTTTCCCTTGTGGCCCTTTAAGATAAGACTCTATGAGATATAGATATTTTTTTTTTGTGGTTGGTGTTGTCTAAATTGAGTGTTTGTGAGGTTACTCAAGATACTTAATTTTATGTTATTATATTTAGGAGGTGTTTGTGGTTTAGATACGTTAGTATTAAGAGATTCAGCATATGCAGGTTTATGTGTTTGGTCTGTATCAAGTGTGATAGAATAGTTTGGTGTTGTGTAGTTGCTATATGCAGAAGCTTTGCCACCAATAAACTATATAACTATATCTGTCACAGAGTGTGTCAATTTGTTTAAGTATTAGAGAGCGGCCTGTAAAGATGAGACAATTATTATATTGTCTCAGGATGTCCATTTCAATCTAGCCGGCTACACAGACAATTGTAAAGGGAAGATCCATTGTCCAGAAGTTTATGAATATGAGCTGCAAGATGAGTGGCACCATTGGGGTTAGAGATTATTTTCTGGAGCTATTTGTCTGAAACGAACAATGTAAGTCATCGCATGAAGACCATCTTAATGCAAACAAGTGACTCCTTGCTCAACACTGGCTATTTTGAACACTAGGAGTTTATGATGAAGTTTATATAAGGAAAGTTAAGGCTCTGAGTCCCCGCATCTATACAGTGCACAGTTACACATTGCTGCACAATAACCAACAATTCAAATGCAACTAAGTTACAGAGGCAGAGGATTGGAAATAAACAATTCAAACAGCCCTCTGGGCAATAGCAGAACAGCAAACTCTGGTTATTTTAGCAATCACAAGCTCAGAAATTACTTGGTTCCTCTCTTCTCCCACAATAGTGTAAAAACAGTTTTCTCAGCTATAGATCATAAAAAGTAAAAAGTACTTGCAGATCTAGCAAATGTATCCTTTAACAATGCAGAGTAAATGCAAACTGAATGCGGTAAGTACTTGTTAGAGGATGCTTTCAGACTTAAAGTTTGATTAAATTAATGTATATCCAGTGGTATGTGATTGCCAATCATTGAGTAATTCTGAGTAAAGTTTCTCACAAAATGTACAATTTATAGACGCATAGGAAAGAAAAAAAATCAAACAGCCCCCTGGTCAGTAGCACTGTAGCAGAACAGCAACTCTTAGGTTCTGTTAGCAATCACAAGCTCAGAAATTCTTCTCTGTTTCCACTAGAAGGTTAAAAATCAAAGCTTTCCCAACTGTAGATCATAAAAAAAGCCACAATAAGTGCAGAACTAGCAAGTTTATACTTTAACACTGCAGAATAAATGCAAAAGAAATGAAATAAATACTTATCAGAGACATTTGCATGATGATAGTTTAACCACATCAATGTATATCCAGTGGCATGGTTGCCAAGTACTGAGTAGCTGTGTGTAAATAAGCCATGCATAGTTCAAAAGTGACTAATGTATACAAGCAGGAATAATTAAAAAAGTATATTGATTATTTATGGGAGATAGCGCTGGGTTTTGAACAGTGCTGGACAATAACTATATTTAAAATGAAAATGTACAAAGGTGTCTTTACAAAGACAAGTGGGAGAATGAAAGCTTGACTTTATTATGCTATTAATCTAAACACCTGTTAATAGGTTCATAGGTAATTAGTGGGCTAGTCACCATTGCAGATCATTTTAAGCCTAGCCAATTTACCTTTTGTTACTTGAATTAATCTATCGCATTTTGTATTAGATTGGATAATTACATATTACCCCTAGTGAGAATAACTGGGATCATACAGTAGATAATTTGGGAGGATCCATGAACAGGATAAAGCATTTAGGAGATGCCTCTGTCCATTAATAATCCTTGGGGGTAAATTTTCTATTAGCCACCCACAGATCCAGATTGCCCTTGAATATGGAAAGGGACGAGCTTTATTTTACATAGATGGGGAGTCTGTTCCAGTGATATTCTCTGCGAGATGTACCTGTCTCTCCAAACTGTTATGTTGATGTTACAGAACATATTAAGATTCCAAGACTGAATATTTATGATGCCTTTGAGTTGCTGATGTGCATTAGGTCCATCAGCACTGGGCCAGAGGCTGCCCTGTATGCCAGACGCAGGTCACCTCTTAGCAGATTCTAGGATAGTGAGCATAGTGACAGCGCTTTGAGATGGTCCATGAAGGACAGTGTTGTATCCTGTTAGCAAGATACCTCTATGGGCATTCCAGTTGTTCCATGTTTCTGGAAAGATAAATGCCAAAGGAGGCATTATATTCAATAACTGGCCTAATGAGGGCTGAGTAAAGGGAGACAATGACATCTCTAGATCTAAATACAATCTCTTTGATTTAAATAACCTTTTGTTAATAGAAGAGAGGAGTTTACTTTTATTCTCAAAGTTATACTTTTATTTTCTAAATGTTATCAAGTTAATTAAGCAATAGTGAAGCCTGAATTCATTTCACAATTTAGTTTAAGGAAAACTATAGACTTAAAGATATGCTGGACTGCAAAAATCAAAACCATGGACTATAATTTGGTCCTTAAAGTTGGCTCTGCACGTAGCTGGGGCTAAAACTTTAGATCTACATATTCACTTAGGGGATGGAGTTCAGCAGCATCAAATCCCATTGTGGGGAATATTTTATGCATCTGCAAAAAATCAGTATGGGACTCCCTTTTCCCTTGTAAAGTGGCCTATCAACTTCAAACTGAAACAATTTCTTAAAAAGCAGTCCCAGAAGTACATGATATTTTTATACTGTAAGCATAAAAAAGTACAAAGTGGCATTACTTGCAAATCTTGAATCATGAAAGAACAATAATGGTCAGAAGTTTTATCACAGTATTCGCCCAAAATTGTACCAAAAACCTGAGCATTCAGAGGCATTCCTCTGAGCAAAGCAAGCATTATATATATATATATATATATATATATATATATATATATATATATATATATATTTCATTATAAATAAGCATTTGGTGAAACAAAAAGTACTGTTCTGAAGTTCACAATGACTCACATAAATAAAGTATCTACTGAAATGTGCAGCAAATCATTCCAGTTTACCTCAAAAGTGGCAGAATTTAAATATAAATACATTTTGCCTTTAGTGCTGTGCCTTCGCCTACTGAAGTTCCAGTACTACTGCATGAACCTGATGTATGACATCTGAAAACAGAAAAGCTCAAAAGCAAACATCTTAAAGAAAGCACAAACAATATGTTTTGATTATGATTAATGCAAATCATAAAAATATATAAAGGTCATATGTGAAAGCATCTTTATAAACACTGTATTTGTCAATACAAAAATGTGTGTCACCTCGGAATAAGAATGAGGGTGGCACATACATTGAGGGGGAGGTGTGTCTAACTGGTTTGAGAGAAATACATGAATGTCTCTTTCATGGTTGAAAACTCCTGATACAGTAATCCACATGATCTCTGCAAGTTATGTGAGAGATTCAGGAAAGTGGCCTGGTGACTTAGCAAAAGCAAGCAAAAAAAGCTGCTCTGTAAATATTGAATCATAGTGATTCATAAAAATGGTTCAGAATGAAACCTAGACAGTTCATTAAACATCACAGTGATGTTGGCTAAGTAGTGTGAGTTAACATGGCATAGAGATTTGCAATTTGGTGGATGGCAAGACCTCTTATAAAATTGGATGTCAATGTAATGCACTTGTTGATGTAGACAAGGAGCAGTTTTAGATCTACAAATGTATGCAATATGGTTTTAACAGTATGTGTGTGTGTGTGTGTGTGTGTGTGTGTGGGTTTGTGTGTGTGTGTGTGTGTGTGTGTGCGCGCGTGTCTGCGTGTGTGTATGTGTGCGTGTCTGCGTGTGTGTCTGTGCAGGTTTGAGGAACAAGGCTTAAAATCCTTAGCATTCAATACCGCTCCACAGGTTTGAGTCAGCAATGGGTCAGAGATGCCTTTAATCACGGCAATGTGGGAATCTAGTTAGTTAGCACCATCAGCTTGCATCAACTCAAAAACTAGATATGCTGAGAGACTCAAACTCTGTGACTCATTAGGATAGGTTTAATTTGCATTCTTAACTGCTTCAACTGTCCCATTTTTCATAGTTTGATGTTTTCAAATTTAGCATAGTGATTGTTGCAATATGTTCATCTACCACTGTATTATTTTAGGCATATGAAGTTATAACCTTTTTGACAAGCACAGCTCTCTTTTTATATTAAGCAGATGAGACTGGCTGTAGCACATAGAATAAAAATGTGCAAATTACTTATATCTAGTGAGAACTGGAATTGTTTCTTGTAGTCTCCACTTGGATATTGTGAAAGACAAGGAAATCATTTAATTGCATAGTGCTTGCAGGTCAAACATTTATGTACCCGGCTAACAAAAGCAAGCATATGAATAAATGATAGTTCATTTCAGTTTTGAACTTGTAACAGTAGATCCTGTACATTTAACATTTTGTGTTATGTATGAAATAAATAAAACATGAGGTCAAAAAGCATGCAGAGGATTGCATATTGTGTATTATGATACATTTGGGGCTTCAGGCATGAGTATTGCTTGTCCTGTTGGTCTATGAGTGTAGCATTCTGCTCTTTTCAGCAGCAGAGAAAATTATATAGTCCGAGGTACCAATGTTAGCATAAAGCAGCATGATAATGATTTATCAGCTCACTCACAGCACAGTGCAATGCATTCAATGCTCACTCATTTCCTTTTTGTGCATACGGAGACATATGTAGATGCAACTATTCCCTAACCATAATCAGTGTTAGGTGAGTTTTATCATGGATTTCCCCTCTCCCTGAGTTTAGTTGCCTTTATGCTTATGCACAAAGCTGGTTTGTCATTTAAGATTTACCTTTTCAAGTGTAAATGTAAATACCCGGATTGTATGTTCTTCCTTTATGATTTCTGTTTATTATAAAAAGCAGAGGAACATGAAAGAAAATATATACATTGGCAATAAACCATAGCTTTATCCTTTTTTAGTCTATGTATTTCTTTTAATATGAGGTCATTGAGACTGCATTTAATGGTCACTGAACTATAAGAATACCACATTGTCCAACCCGGGAGCTGCTAAGTGTTAGCAAGACTGTTTTACTGCATTTTATTTTTGTGATTAAAGTAGCAATGGTGGTAGTTGTGGCTAACAGAGCGGTTATTGTAATGCTGTGGAATTATATTACCTATGGTACTTGCTTAAAAATAATGAAATTAATTTTCCACAGTAAGACAGACCTATGATTCTTGAATGGAAACTGTGAATACACAGAAGCCATGCAATCTATGTAAATGTACTGTGCTCCTCGTCAGTTGGTAAGATGAAATGAAAAAGTACACGGACTAATCCTAAGGTCAGACTGCCATTAAGAAGCCTGCGGCAGGCACTTATTTATTATGCAGAACTGTATTAAAGACAGATGCATACCACAAGAAAGGGAGAATCAATACATTGAGATCCATGTCACTGACATCTCATCATCAATAACCATAATGGAGTCATTACAGAGGAAGACATAGAAACATAGAAAGTAAAATATATATATATATATATATATATATATATATATAAAATGATGATGAAGATGATGATGCCCATGAGGAAATGAAAGAGAAGGACAAGGATGCTATCCAAAGCACAGCAGAATAAGACTTCCAATCTAAGCAACAGGCAGAAATGGCAGGGGTTCAAGAAAAGTGAATAACAATACAAAAAGAAAGCAATGAGCAAGTCTTTCTCTAAATCTCTAAAATTACTGGTTCGGAAGCTATACTCTTCTTGGAGAATATGGATGTCTGATACCCAGTTTAAAGATGATCCAATGAGCATATTGCAAATTCTATGGTATATCTGCTTTCATTGCTACAGATCTGAAATAAGAGGCTGCAGTTTTTCAATATTTGAAAAAGAGTATCCGCAAGACAGAAGTAAAGACAACGCAACATTAAACATTGCTCACATATCATTAGTGTTGAATAGTACTTCACAGGAACCTGCAGTGTACCAGTCATATCACCAAGAGAAAATTAGGATTTCCTGAGGAAACACCAAGATATAAAAATCACTGAAAAAAATAACCCTTATAGGGAATTTTAATTACTGACTTGAATTGACTATGGTGATCAAAATTATTTGGAACTGATAGCCCAAAATCCAACTAGGGTAGTTCTATCTTAGTTATTATACTATGATTGTTATGTTTCCCACCCATGGTTAAGTCCTCTGTAGCTAACACAATCCAGGAAGAAACAAGTCAGGAATGGGGACTTCACCTTTCATGTCCATGGGGGTTACCTGTTGTACCCACAGGATACTCTAATATTACTACTTCTGCTCTGCATGCTGATGACTGCAAATGTGGAAATGGAATTACTTAAATAAAATATGCTTACATTCTCCAAGATGGTCTGCAAAATAAATAAATAAGTACCTGAGCCAATATTATGACCATAAGTTTAATTACAATAACAAAGTATCTTAATACTTCACAAAAAAGATACAGATTAGGATTGCAGATGAAATGGTCACATCTGTTGGACACCAGTTTGAAATTTGAAGAGTATGCATCCACCAAAGTCAAAAAAGCTTATTCTGTAGCTCATCTAAGCCTAAAATTCAAATCTAGTCACAGATGGGAAATCAATGTATTACTTTATACCACTGTAACATTACCCATTATTGAATACATCACTGGATGCTGTAGCCTTCAAATAAACCACTTCAGACAACATGAATGCATATAATGCATTACTAGAAAAATCCTAACATTGCAAAACTTAAATTTTTCAGAAAAGTTTTAGGAATTGTCATTATATTCCATTTCTTACAGATTACTTAGACTTGACCTTTCCATGGTCTATAATGCAATGTTTGAATCAGTTATTTTTAAAAGTCTGTGCATGGAATGTACTACAGGGATAGCTGCTGTCAGATTAGGAACATAATATTTAAGAGAAATATCATGACTAGAAAAAGATTTGACAAATGCATTATGTATTATGTATTACCTTCAAATATTAAGAATTATGTTCTCTTTGCAGTCAAAACATGTAATCTGATATTGTTAATCCTCGTTCATTCCTTATGCATGAGTATCAGTTCCAAGCTCGGAACCGAGCCGGCCATTTTCCAAGCTTGCGTCAGCTTCAAACTCTCAAGCTAAACTCTTACTCCCAATTGCCCTCTCCCTGTTAGCTCAGATTTCATTTGCCACGTTGCCATTCGGTCGTGTCAAGCTACTTCTCTTGAGCTAAGTACAGTCAATTGTTGTTTAATTGCTTTACAGATTACTTTTCTGTCAGAAAAGTTCATATTTTATTGTCTCTTACCCTATCGCATCTAGTGTTTATATTTTCTTCAGGTTTTTCTGCTTTTCTTTACTACTTTTACCACAAAGTATTCTCTCTTTACCATCATTGGTAATCTTTTTCCCTTTTCTCTCTCATACCTTTGTGTACTCTCTTGTACGATTGTTGGTACTTTTCTATTAATTAATTTGCTGTCATGGCAGATAAAAATGGTAGTCCGGGGTTTAAGCGGTGTTCTGATTCTGGACACAAACTGCCTACTTCTGATGCACACTCTTTGTGTGTTTATTGTTTGGGAGCTTGCCATTTGTCTATTGACCCACCCTGTACTATTTGTGAGAACTTTTCTAATAGAACATTGTTGGAAAGGAAAAACAAGCTGATACTGAAGGGACTTCTAAAATCTCCCTTTTCAGAGGCTATTTCTGGGTCAGAGGTCTCAACCCCTCCTACAGCCCATAAGAAAATGGATGTTCCTACTAAAGCTAAATCTTTGCCTTTGTCCCCGGCCGAGGACTCCCGCCAACCAAAACCCAAAACGCTAAATTTTCAGCTATGGAGCTCTCTCAGTCAGCCCCAGTGCTTTCGGTGCCTAGACATTCGGCACAGAGACCTTCAGCTCCACTAGTGATTTTGGCTCCATCTTCTCCTGCAGCCTTCTATATATCGGCACCAAGGGGCTTCTTGGTTCAGACCATTACCACTGTATCGGCACCGACCATTCAGTCGGTGCAGACCTTGACTGCATCGGCTCCAGGATCTTCCTCAGAACCGGTGCCTTTATTGTTGACTCCAGTTTTGTGGGTTCCAGCTTCGGCACCGACAACCACTTCGGCACCGATCCCTGTGTCGGTGCAGACAATGACCTCGGCACCGATGACTTCTTCGGTGCAGACAACAGTAGTCCAGTCTCTCTCAGCACTGTTGTCCTTGGTGTAGTCAGATGAGATGGGCATCGAGTCTGCCTCTTCTGTGAGCAGGCCTGTTTCTCCCTCAGTCTCCATGAGGTCCACTAGAAGCCTTTCCGAACATGATGTGTTGCGTCTTGTGGACCACGTACTCTTGGCCAGAGGTATCCCACCCCTCAGGAACTATCCTTCCTTGGGAGGTGTTCACCCATCTCCAAAGACCCCTTCTTATTCTCCTCCTTCATTACCTTTAAAGTCCATGGATATAGCACAGTCTTCCCCTTCTGCAGTTCCCTTTATGGATCTCACTAAGGAACCGCAGTTGCCTTTGTGGCAGGAAAGTTTTGCTACAACCCGGGATTGTCAGCTGTGACATGCATAGCTTGCCACTCCACAGCCATCCAGGGACTCTGGGTTGGCAGACTGAGCCACTTAGGGGAGGGGTGACCCCTGTCCTAGACATACACTCCTCTTTGGGTGGACCAGCCTTCCAACTGATGGAGAAGGCTTTCACTGCTGCTGGTGATACTGGACTGTCTATACATCTGCCCTCCTCTGGTACACTGGTTTCACAAGTCGCATCTAGCAGACACTGGGTGCAAAGGCCGCAGAACATATTCCCTCAGGAATCCCCTTTTCCATTGTCTTCTTCAGCTTCTCCCACTGAGGAGGTCCACCGGAAAAGTTTGTGTAAGAGGAAGCACATGGACTCCACAGAGGAGTCCCTCACCGAACAGACAGATTTCGATGAGGGGAAGGATCCCCTCGGTCACCCTCTGAGGTATCCTTTGGTGATATCCTTGAAATCCTGAAACAGAGACATGACTGGTAGTCCTCTAATCCAACCTCTGAGAAATCTGTGTTCCTGCAGGCCTTTCGTGCCTGCCCCCTTACCTACTGGGTTACTCCACCTGTCGATGAACTTGTCCGGCTCATCATGCAGCATGCTTGGAAGGCTCCTGATACCATCGAAGCTATTCCTGGGAGGCCAGATAAGATCTTGTCCCCTCCTGCTTCAGATCCCCATTGGTCCAAAGGTCTTCCTGTGGATGCTTTGGTCGTGGCGGCCGCAACAAAAAAGGATCTGGCAAAAGTAGAAAGCCAGACTGTCCATCTGTCTAACAGAGAGTCCTGGGCCCTGGACAGGATAGGGAAGTGCACCTTTGCTTCAGTGTCCTTTGCTATCAGGTCCCTGAATTATATGGCACATTTTACCAGGTTTCAAAGGGATCTGCTTTCTGAGCTCTCTGAAACTTTGGCTGGTGCCGTGTCTGATGAAGTCCGTGACAAAGTGGCCTCTCAGCTGGCCACCATTCAGTCTATATCTAACTCCTCTATGCGACTGATATCTCACGTATCAGAAGGAGCAGCTAGAGCAGCGGGTTCAGCTGCGGTCTTGAGACGACATGCCTGGATGCTCTTGTGCAACTTCACAGAACCCTATAAGTCTTCTTTTCTTAATGCCCCCATTGAGGCCTCCTCGTTGTTTGGGCCCAAAGTTAAAAGCACACTGGCCAGATGTGAATAGGATGGTAAGACCCTTTCTGCCATAGGTGCCCATTATTCTTCCCCTCAATGTGCTTTCTCCCAAAACCAAAAGAGAGGGAATATATGGTTCAAGAAATCTCAGGGTCCTTTCCGTGACACACAGGCTGAGTTCTCCCCCAGAGGCAGAGGAGGAAACTCACAGGGAAGCCGCTCCTTTCAGGGCAGAGGGGGGTCTGCATAACCAGGGTTCCAGGGATTCTTTCCCTGGTCAATCCTACCAGCACTCCTGAAGAGCAGCCCAACTCCTTTCCTCTGGAGGTGGTTGGGGGACATTTCTCCTTGTACCCTTCTGCCTGGCTAACCATCACCACCGATTCCTGGGTACAAAGGATTACAACCAGAAGTTATCATATCCCCTTCGATCTTTGTCCCGTCCCTTCAAAAAATCTTCCCAACGTTCCACCCAGTCAAAGGGAAGAAGCAGCACTAGAGATAGAAAAGCTGCTAAGAAAGAGAGTCATCCAAATAGTCCCTCCAGACCAGATGGGATCCTGATTCTACTCAAGACTATTTCTGGTGCCAAAGAAAACCGGGGACTGGAGACCAATTTTGGATCTCAGTGTATTGAACAAGTTTGTGAGAGTACAAAAATAACAGATGGTCACAATACAGTCTATCCTCCCGCTTTTGGAAAAAGATGATTGGATGTGCTCTATAGATCTTCCAAGATACGCATTACCACATAAAGGTGGACAGGCCATCAAGAAGATTTCTGTGCTTCCGTGCAGGAGCCAGTCACTACCAGTTCAGTGTACTGCCCTTCGGACTTTCTACAGTCCCCAGAGTGTTCACAAAGTGCATGGCAGTTGTCACAGCTCACTTGCAACTTCAAGGATTCCAGGTGTTTCCATACCTAGATGACTGGCTCATTTCTGCCCCTACCAGACATCTACTGGAAAAAGCCTTGTCATACTCTCTCCTCACTGCTCAAAGGCTAGGCATAACCATAAACTGGCAGAAGTCCAATCTCACTCCATCTCAGTCGACAGAATTCATAGGGGTTATCTTGGACCCAAAAAAACTGCAGAGCTGCTATTCCAGAGCACAGAATTCTAAGGATAAAGCAACAAATAATTCCAATCCTTTCCAAGGAAAAATCCACGACTCACTTGGTTCTACAGCTGTTGGGTTCCATGGCAGCCTCCATCACCATTGTTCCCCTGGCCAGGTTTCACATGAGGCTTCTACAATGGCTACTGCTCAACCAATGGTATCCCTTTCAGCATCCTCTTTCAGCCATGATTCGAGTAACCCACAGGTGCAAACAGGATTTAAATTGGTGGATGACACACAATCTCTCACAATGGTCTCACCCCTTCTCCCCCAGCAACCCAAGGCCACAGTGACCATGAACGCCTCCCTGATGGGGTGGGGGGGGGGGCTATGTCAGGGACAGACAGTCTGAGGAACTTGGTCCGAACTGGAGGCCCACCTGCATATAAATGTTTTAGAGCTGAGGGCAGTGCTTCTGGCATTGCAAGCATTCCATCCCCTGCTGCCGTCTGGGACAATTGCGATTCAATCAGAGAACATGGGGGTGGTGTGGTACATCAACAAGCAAGGTGGAACCAAATCTGGCCCCCTTTGTCGAGAGGCCATGAGGATATGGCAATGGGCAATGGCTACCAACCGTTTTCTTCTAGCAACGTGCATTCCCGGGAGTTCCAATGTGATAGCAGACAGACTCAGCAGATGCATTCTTCAACCTCATGAGTGGTCCCTGAATCCCTTGATAGTGTCGGAGATCTTCCACCGCTGGGGCTGTCCTTGCTGCGACCTCTTTGCATCCCTGACCAACTACAAATGCAGCAACTACTTCACCCTGATACCGCCTCCGGGACAGTCACCCAGGGATGCTCTAGTCCACGATTGCTCTCGGGTCTTCTTTATGCATTTCCACCCTTTCCCGTCATTCCCCAGTTTCTGAAGAAAGCCCGTCAGTTGAAGAGCAAGGTGATCCTCATAACACCATATTGGCCTCGACAGATTTGGTTCCCCATCCTTTGGCCTCATCTACTAGATTGACCATGGATTCTCCATCCAACCCCGGAGTTAATCTCACACCCACAGAACCTGATTCATCCCAACCTGAACAGCCTGAAGCTCACAGCTTGGCTACTCCAATTCCCTTGATTGCCAGATAGAATGATCTTTCCCTACCAGTACGTGATATTCTCATTGCTTCTCATAAGTCTTCCACTAGAGTTACTTATCTGAGCAAGTGGAAAAGATTTACCTGTTGGCTGAAAGATAAACAAGTAGACCCCTTTTCAGCACCAGTGTCGATAATACTAGACTATCTGGCCGACCTGTTTCAATCGGGTCAATCGGCCTCTACCATTAGAGTTCATTTGGCTGCAATTTCTAATTTTCATGAGGGTGTCCAAGATTCCTCTCTTTTGTCCCATAAATTGTGCAAGACCTTCACAAAAGGTGTGAATCATCTGAAGCCACCTTTTAGAGAACCTATTCAACCATGGGATTTATCATTAGTTCTACAAGTTCTGACAATGTCACCTTTCGAACAAGCCTCTTCTTGCGACCTCAAGTATTTGTCATGAAAAACCCTGTTTTTGGTTGCCATTACTTCTGCCAGATGTATTTCTAAGCTTCAAGCTTTATGTATCAAGAGTCCATACTTGATTTTTCATAGAGATAGAGTGTCTCTGAGAACTAATCCATCATTTCTGCCTAAAGTGATTTCTGAAATGTCCATTAATCAAGCCATTGAATTGCCAGTTTTCTTTCCCAATCATTCAAACAGAGGAGAGTATTGCCTACATACCCTAGATATACACAGGCAAATCTGTTTTTACTTAAACAGGACAAAACCTTTTAGTAAATCTGACCAGTTATTTTTGGCCTTTTCTGGACCTAGATTAGGATCTGCTGTTGCTAAGGTCACATTAGCTAGATGGTTGAACGACTGTGTGACCTTTATTTATACACAACATAATATCTCGTTGCCTACTACCATGAAAGCTCATTCAACAAGGTCAGTGGCAACTTCTGTTGCCTTCCATGCCAGACCTTCTTTACATGACATCTGTGCAGCTGCAACTTGGGCTACTCCTCATACTTTCATCAATCATTGCAAATTGGATTTGGCCTCCAGGGGAAGAGCATCTTTTGGTTCTATGGTGCTCAGGAATGTCCTTCCATGAGAGCCTTTTAGGAATAGAGGTAGTTGGGGACTCTGTCCCATGCGTAAGGAATGAACGAGGATTAACAATATCAGATAAAGAAGTTATGTCTTACCATAACATTCCATCTGTATTGTTGATCCTTGTTCAGTCATTACGACCCTCCCTCCTTCCCCCTCCTGTGGTTTCTAGTGGATCTCACCATCCGGTTCTCTTAGGTTATTTGACCAGAAGTAGCCTCTACCTTCTTTGACTTGCAAACTCAATCTGAGATAACAGGGAGAGGGGGATTGTGGGTAAGAGTTTATCTCGAGAGTTTGAAGCTGACGCGAGCTTGGAAAATGGCCGGCTCGGTTCCGAGCTCGGAACCCATACCCATGCGTAATGACTGAACGAGGATCAGCAATACAGATGGAACGTTATGGTAAGACATAACTTCTTTTTTTCAGACATCATTGTGATATAGGATACATTCAAAATGCAGAACAGCTAAAATGCAGAATGTCAAAAGATGGGCCATGAAATGTTGAAAACAGTAATTCAATGAGATTGCAGAACAGCTGGGACTAGTGTTTTGCCATTTCACCCCTGTAGTGTGATCTCAGAGTTGGTATATATAATTAGTAGGAGGTATGGGTGGCACAGCCATCCTGAAGAAAATGCATGTCTTGTTTTTCAATGTTTTGCGCTTCGACTTTTGATGGTCTGCCTTTTGCCATTCAGCATTTTTTTCATTTGGCATTTTAAATGTTTTCCTATGAAACATCTATGTAAAGTACACAGCAACCAAGCTTCTTGAATTCAGTAGGCTATAAACAAGTCCTCTACTGATGTGAAAGAAAGACTTGGGTATTCACCTTTATAACCCACACATTCTGTCATCTTGATACACATAAAAAAAAAAGTCAGCCTAAAAATCTACATTGAAATAAACACACTCAATGACTTGTACATAATTTATCTGCATTTATTTGTAGGTTGGCTAATATTTCAGATCATAGCACTCATTATTTACAGACTAATGTGCACTTAATACATAATCATTAAAGACACTGTTTTTTATATATCAAAGCTTCTTGTCATATGTGAGAAGTCTCCATAGTTCACAAATGTATGATGGTTCTGTATGGCATTACTACAGGAGAAACAAGGATTAATATAGCAATAAACCTCTCTCAAAATATCTGACCACATTTTTATATAAAATAGTTACTGAAAATGAACTCAGCTCTAAACTCAGATTAAACTGTGTTTAATTTTACTGGAAAACATATTTTATGCAATAAAAGGTGCAAACAAGGTACATAAAAATTATGATAGAAATTAAATGTAGTTGTGGTGAAAGTATACTGTGCAAACAGATGAACAGATATCCTGGACAAATATTAAATATGTTTATATTTTGGGATACTTATGCAACATCCACACTAATTCCAATAAAGTATCACACGTTTCTACCTTCTGTTTCAGACATTTCTTTAGATTTAATTTTCATTCATGGGTTACAATATAAGATCACCATTTGCAGGAGAAAGTAAAATGTGTTGTATCATAACTCACAATTTACCAGCTCAGAACTTAAGGATATGTTTCAGAAAGTGCTGGAAATAGCTGCATTAGCAGTCGTGGTCAACCCCACTCCACATCCTGTTGAAACACTGTGTTACTAAGATCTGCTTACAGATGGAAACTCCAGTGGTAGTACTGGGTTCACCTAAAGTGACTATTGCAAAATTAAGGCAAAAAAGCTTTCAGTATACTCTAAACCAGAAACGTTAAACTAGACAAAGTGAATTTTCTTAATGTTTTACACAGTAATGGAAATAAACCATAACCAGCTAGTTAATAACCTTCCCTCCAAATAAACTTCACACCCTAACAAGTTTGTGGTTTTGGTATGGAAACCTTTGAGTTGAAGTTTGTGGGTCGATATTGTTCCACCCTACTTCAAATGATGTCACTGCATATGACTGTCATTTCACACTCACTCACTCACTCACTTACTATGCGTTCATGACCGGGTGTAAAACTTGGGAAGGCAAACTGTTTGACTGTAGTAAGATGCTATAGGTAACCTATCAAATAAAAAATTTGGCCTTTAATTTTGGTGCTTTACCATTTTGATTAAAACCCATCCCAAGACTCTGCCGTGAATTAAGTTTTAAACACAGAGAACTATAATTTAGAAATTATTTAGAATATTACATCTCTTACAAAAGAAAACATTTCTAAATGTTCAGGTATTCCATAATAGTGTAATGAAATAATAATTTAGATAGATAAACAGTCATGCAGTACCAATTTAAATTTAGATTTTTGCCTTTCAGTCTTCTGGCTTTTGATTATCTGAATTACAGATACTACCCCTTAGTCTTTTATTAGGTAACATTTGAAGGTAGGCTCTTTGAGCCTCCCTTGTTAATAACTGTTAACACTGGAAAAGGAAAGCTCATATTCCTTCTCTGTTTGACATTTGCTAATGCTTTAGCCACAAGTGTCTTACATGACTTTCAAGTTGTACATATTTCTAGCAATATATGATAGTACATATTAGAATCTCAACCATTTGAAAGAAACTATAAAACACCTACAATATTCCAGAAAGGACTTGACCAAAGTCAATTAGTAGCAGCAGAATGAACTCACCTGCTGTGCTGATGTCAACCTATGGAATTCTACATTCTTTACAAAAGTGACAGTGTTCCTTTGTAATATATTATTTGTCCCTTTGTGTATTTTGAATATAAGAATTTTTCTTTGTTTGCTGCATCAACAGCCAACTTTCTTTCCAAACTGCAGAAGCATAAACTTAGTTGGGCACTGTCTCTGGTTGGAGTTGCACAGTAGCTGTTGACATATCCTGGGCAATTCTTGGCATCGCTTCATACAGGAATAGTGCTAGAATGTCACACCCATTAGATGTGAAAATAATGTGCTTTCCGGGTTCATAACCTTTGAAGATCAAATTTGAATTTAACAAGAGTTATACAAATGGCAAGGCTATCTATTGCTTGGCAAGGTACCTCCATGAGCTACATATATCCTTGAATCAGCCTCTCTCCATCAGAGGAATACACTTAACTGTTGTAGGAAGTATTGCCAAAAGAAATACTGGCTTGTAATGCTCATTAAATAATAGTAAGCTCTGGTTTAAATCTCCCTTAAGAAATTTATACAGAATTTTGAGCAAGCAACATTCCATAGTAATATACTTTCCCAAAAGAAGACTGGCTACAGGTCTAAATGAGAGATAACATGTCTAATCATTATAGGGTCATAACTAAATACTGGTCTAGCTGCCCTTGAGGGCCATTTTAATCCTATTTATAGCCACTTTCCATGTGAATTAAACCCTGTACCTTATGTTCATGAGGTAAACATCTTAACCCTTATACCAAACTCCAGGTCCCTTATGCCAACTTTCAACATCCAAGCTGACAAGAACGAGTGGCAGTTTAGAGAAGAATTGATACATATTGGTTAAAATGACAGAAAACCATTATATACAAGAGACCTGAGTTATCATTCTCATTTTTGTTTTACTGAAATAATGTACATTAAACTGCTGTCTTTTTTCTGCCAAATGGCTTTGACCAAGACAAGTTGAATGCTGGAATATACAGTAAAAGTGACGGAGTTTTGGGAAAACAGTGCTTTATTAATTTTATATTGAACATTTTATTGTTTGGTTTAATAAACTGTATTAAATAATAGATTTAAACAGGACCGAAGCTTCTATTTATTTATTTTATAACAGTACAAATCCATTGTTTATCATTTCTGGAAAGAGTATCATGGGCATATTATTTGTCAGTGATAAAAACATAAGAGTAATTGCTGAAAATGACTACATATATATGTGCCTGGGCACGTGCACGCACATGCGCTTGCACACTCAAATAAATACAGAAACACACACACACACACACACACACACAGAGTACACATAATTTAGCAAAAAAGTCAAGAAGCAATATAAGACTGTGCAAGCAATTTTGTGCTCCAGAAATCAGAAAATAACTGACTGATATTTTGGACTGCTGCCAATCTCTACATATGGTGAAATGTAGGATTTGAAACTTTGTATAACAGGGAAGTGTAGCTATTTAAAGTTGTACTTTAGAATGATTTAATGATTCTTTGCTGCTGAGTCATAGCTATCAACATCTTTGATCATGAATTAGAGACAAAGCTAAAGTGGCTTCTAAAAGAATGAATATTATTCAAATAATTAAATCATCACATTGTATACAAACTTCCCCTATACTAAGTAAAGTACAAATCAAAGAAGCTTAGACAAGCAACTTACGGATGAATCAAATACAGATACATCTCTCTCATGCTTCTGCCCTTTAGCTGCTGTTGCACCTGCTGTAAATATTGTATATAGTATGTTGGAGTTTACTACACCATACAGTTAGGATAATTCTATGCATTTTCCTGTTAAAATTTGAAAATAAATAGTAAATGAGTTTTATTCTATGTGACCTAGTAGAAATATGACCTGATTGCATATTGAAAAGTATAGTTGTGTACACTTACCATAAATGTAGATGCTCGAGTGTATTCACTGTTGCAGTCATCACACTTGGGGTTATCCTGCCAGGGGTAGCCCTCAGTTGGCCAAATACCAGAGATTTAGTATTTTGGCATTGGTTGGTGTCGCTCCAGGACTGACGTCAGGTCATCAGTGGTATAAAAACAGGCAGTCGACGCCATTACATCAGTTTTTCTTGTCCCAAATGTCAGGAGCCCCCAAATAGGGAGCTAGGTTATGGTGGAACAAAGTACAGTTGTGTACACTTACCATAAATGTAGATGTTCGAGTGTATTCACTGTTGCAGTCATTACATTTGGGTAATCTGCTTGCAGGTTGCCCTCAGTTGGCCTGATTAACAAAGTCTTGGGTCCTGCATCAGTTGCTATCCCGTCTTCCATGATGTCAGGCCATCGTCGGGGGTATAAAACATGCAGCCAACGCCATTAAATCAGTTTTTCTTGCCCCAGATGTCAGGTGCCCCCCTAAGGGGGAGTAAAATAAACATAAAAACACAAAGGTATACCTCCAACAAAAAGCAAATACACCAAAAAGGCTTTTAAGCATAGTAAAGGAAAGTAGAGGTATAGGTAGAAGAAGTTAGGGGGCTGGAGGGAGGGTAACCAGGACTGCAACAGTGAATACACTCGAACATCTACATTTATGGTAAGTGTACACAACTGTACTATGTTCTTCGTGTTTCACTGTTGCAGTCATTACATTTGGGCAGATTCCCAAAGCTATGGTTGGGAGGAGGAGTTTATATAGCATTAGGGCCAGCTATAAGGCCCTGCAAGACAGCAGTGGCAAAACCAGCTCTGGATTTAGAGAAAATTGGCAAATGATAAAGATTGGTGAAAGTATGTACATAACTCCAGGTAGCAGCTTCTAGGATGTCCCTGGTAGGAACACCTCTTTGAAAGGCTGCAGAAGTAGATGCAGCCCTGGTGTAGTGAGATCTGATCCCGTGGGGGATAAGTTTTCCATGGTGCTTATAGCAGAAATGAATACAATGGCTTATCCATTTAGAAATGGTTTGTTTTGAAACAGCCTTCCCCTCTGCCCCTGCAGCAAATGCTACCAGCAGTTGTTCAGATCCGGCCCCTCTGAGGTACTGCTTGAGCAGAGGATGAGAGAAGAGGGGACTATCTGTGTTATACTGAGCTGAATTGGCTGATGCATGGATTTTAATGGAGGAGAAAGACAGGCCCTTGTGAAGCATCTCAGTTAAGTATTGCAAAATCTGAAGTAAATTGGGCACTGCTGTGCTCATCCCTTGAGATTGGTTCCAAGCACAGAATATTTTCCATTTTTCAGCATAAGATTTTCTAGTACTAGGCCTCCTTGCCTCTAAGATGACATCCATCACAGGGTGAGTTTAAGTAATTAGCCAGGCTGCAAGATTCAGTGTTGGAAGCTGAGGGTGCAAAATCTGGTTCTCCTGCTGAGACAGCAGGGAAGGGGTCTGAGGCAGATGCCATGGAGATAACTGCGACACACTGCGCAGGAGGGGGTACCAGTGTTGCCGTGGCCAGTCTGGAGCAATCAAAATCATCCTTGGTTTGTCCTGTTTGACTTTTAGTACAACTTGGGATAGCAGAGGCAGCGATGGGAAAGCGTAGACTGAAAGCTTTTTCCAGCTGAAGGACAGAGCATTCACTTTCCAGGCTTGTTTGTGGGGAGTCCTTGTGCAAAACTTGTCCAATTTGTAATTCTGGGGGAGGCAAATAGGTCTAAGTCTGGGCTCCCCCATTTGCTTGTCAACATGTTGAAAATCCTTGGTTCCAGTTTCCACTCGTGTGGGTCCATGAGGTTTCTGCTTAGTCCGTCTGCCAGAGTATTTAATTTTCCTGGCAGGAATTGAGCTTGTAGGTGCACTTGGTAGCTCAAGGCTGTGTTCCACAATGCCATGGCTAGTCTGCAGAGGGGTTAAGAATGTATACTCCCCTGCTTGTTTATGTAACACATAACTGTGGTGTTGCCCGTCTTTACCATTAGTTGTCCTGGAAGAATGTAGTCCTTGAAGGTTGTCAGAGCATTCTGTACAGCTAACATTTCTTTTTGATTGATATGTGGGTGCATTTGACTTGGGTTCCATTTGCCCTGAATGCACTTCCCTGCCAGGTGAGCCCCCCATGCCTAGTCTGATGCATTTGTTGTTAGAGTTTGGGCGGCAGGGGGGAGTGTGAATGGTAGTCCCTTGTTTTGGTGGCAGGCCTCTGCCCAGCAGAGGAACTCTAGGCATAGGCAAGGTATGATAGGAATAATTGTTTCTAGGCTGTGAGAATGTTGACTCCATAGGCTTTTTAGATACCACTGTAGTTTCCTCATATGCAAGATTCACTGATTGGGATGTGCAGGTATGCTTCTTTTAAATATAGTGTTGCCAACCAGGCATCTTTGCCTAGCATAGGAAGTAATTGGTGAAGAGTCAGCATCTTGAATTTTGGAATCTCCAGAAAGGTGTTTAAAGTAGACAGGTCCAGGATTGGACACCATGATTTGTCTTTTCTGGGTACCAGGAAAATTCTGGAGTAGAAACCTTGTCCCTTTTCCTCTTCTGGTACCAGCTGAATAGCCCCCATGCTTATGAGAGAAAGTACTTGTTTTTGAGCCTCTGCCCACTGATTTGGGGGCAGGTCTGGCCACCCATTTGGTGTTGGCAACGTGTGGAAATTAAATCTGTATCCCTGGGACACTGTATTTAAAACCCATTTGTCCTGTGTTATGAGTTCCCAGTTCTTTGCATGAAGAGCAATCTTTCCCCCCAAAAGGGTGGTCAGAAGATAAGTGCTTGGAAATTTTAAAAGGAAGTCATTGAGACTGTTTACCATAGGGGGATGTCTTGTTATTCCCAGATTTGGAAGTGGAGGCCCCCCACTGCTTAGTTCTGAGAGTCCCCTGGGACTGAAACCTGGGTTTTTTGCTGTGTCTGGGTTTGGCTTGAGAAGACCTGGAAAGGGCTGGAAAGGACTAATTCTTAGTAGGCCAGTGCCTACTAAATCTAGGAGGTTGCACTTGTAAAAAATATTGAACATTTTGCATAGATTTAGTTTTATCTTCCATCTTTTTAAGAACTTCTTCAGCCTTGTTGCCAAACAGGCGGTCCTGATTTAAAGGAGCATCCAACAATTTAGCTTTAACATGATCAGGCAAAGATTGCTCCTTAAGCCAAGCATGCCTTCTAAGCACAGACCCAGTAACAGCAGCCCTGCAAGAGGCCTCTAAAGAATCAAAACCACATTGCAAAGTATGTTTTCCAACTTGTTCAGCAGAATACATTAAGTCCTGTAAATCTTTATTTTCCACACAGTCAGAAATCAACATCATTTTCTGTTTAAGCAGTCCAATGACATGTTGCTGATATTTTAACACATGAAATTGGCAGTTTAAAGCTCTGATTGCCAAGGTTGCTGAAGTATAAACCTTTTCACCCCATCTATCCAGTGCCCTGGAGTCTCTATCAGAAGGGGTAGGATTCTTAGCAGTAGAAGCCTTAATGCCCTTGGGCCCCTGAGAAATAGTCTCTGGATCTGCAATAGGATTTTTGAAAAGGAACTTGTGGGACTCAGGAACCCTGTAGTATCTGTTTCCTTAAAGTATGCAAGGTTCCCCAAAAGAAGAATCCTCAGGAGGGGAAGCAGAGGGAATAGAATCCTCTGCGTCAGAATCCTCATAAGAAGGTAAGGACAATCCAGGTCATCAGAAGAGTCTGAAGAAACAGAATCCTGATCAGAAGATTCATAATGAAGCTCAGCCCTAGGCCTCTTGGGGGGGTTGACTACCCCTGATTAGAGTTATTAGATCTTCAGCCATTTTTATCATTTGTTTTTTAGGCATAGAGGCTTGAGCATGAGGCCTGGGTGTTTGTTTTTTAGACATGGATTGAGATTTAGGCCTTAGTAATGAAGGAGGCATCGATTTAATATGTGAGTCCGTAGGCCTGAATACACCCTCAGAAGACTGTGCCTGCACAGCGGCTCCGGACCCATCCAAGGTACAGACATCCGTGGGTTCCATAGTTGAAGTATCTCGCGGCATACTGGACTCTGAATGGGTCTCAGTAGAGGCCTGCGAATCAGAAGTGGTGGGTATCAGTGGCTGCGAAAGCGCCTCACTGAGTATCAGTGAACTGGCGACTGGCTTAGGAGAAGCATCGTCAGCAGTTTTAGACCTCGGCGGCCTGTCTCTGTCTTTATCTTTGCATTTTTTCAGAATCCCGGTAGTTGGATGGCTAACTGACAACATTTCTGGATAATTAAACCAAGAACCGAAATATTTAGAGGCAATAATACACCGACAATGGATAGTGCGCTGATTAAATAAAGCACAAAACTGACAGCAAGGTACATCGTGGTCAGGGCCTAGGCAAGGAATACAGTATGAATGAAAATCTTTATGAGGTATTTGCTTTCCACAAGTAATGCAGTTATTAATTTTTACTGACATTGGTAAGGAGCAAGAAAAAGTTTCCCCAATGGGGTACTTAGCTTTAAGTTGAAGACTTTGGTACTGAAACTCAAAAACAAAAATTTCAGGAGTCGGCCAACAAGCACTTACAAACTGCTTCTGCTTCAGGCACTGCACAGCAAGAAAGACTGATGCAATGACATCAGCTGCATGTTTTATACCCCTGACCGACTTGATGTCATGGAAGAATGGACATCAACCGACGCAGGACCCAAGACTTAGTTAATCAGGCTGACTGAGGGCAACCTGCAAGCAGATTACCCAAATGTAATGACTGCAACAGTGAAACATGAAGAACATCACCACCAAATAGCCCTGTAAGGAGTGAGGAAGAGAGAGAGACAAGGGGGATGGAGGGTGGGAAACCAGGACTGCAACAGTGAATACACTTGAACATCTACATATATGGTAAGTGTACACAACTGTACTGTGCTCTTTGTATTTCACTGTTGCAGTCATCACATTTGGGTTGATTCCCAAAGCTGAAGGATGGGTGGAGGCAGTCAAGAAGAACTGGGGCTGGCTAGTATGTCCTGCAGGACTGCGGTTGAAAAGCCTGCCCTGGATTTTGAAAGGACAGGCAGGTTGTAATGCTTGGTGAAGGTATGAACAGAGCTCCATGTTGCAGCTTCCAGGATGTCCCTGGTAGGGACCCCTCTGAGGAAGGCTGCAGAGGTGGAAGTTGCCCTAGTGGAATGTGTTCTGACCCCCTGTGGGGGTGGTTTCCCATGGTGTTTGTAACAGAAATGGATACAGTGTGCTATCCATTTGGAAATGGTTTGTTTTGATATGACCTTGCCCTCTGCCCCTGGTGCAAAGCTGACTAGTAACTGGCCAAATTTCCTAAAGGGCTTAGTCCTTTCCAGGTAGAATCTGAGCTGTCTGTGCACATCTAAAGAGTGCAGGATCCTTCCCCCTTATTTTGAGGTTAATGGAAAAAGGTGGGCAAATGAATAAAATGGTTGAGAGCCACACTGGACACAACTTTAGGCATGAAAGTAGGATTTGTCCTGAGGGAGACCCTGTCAGCATGAAAAATTATGAAGGGTTCCACAGCCATGAGTGCTTGTAGCTCAGACACTCTTCTAGCTGAAGTGATGGCCAGAAGCAAGGCTGTTTTCCAAGAGAGGAATTTTAACTCTGCTGAAGCTGCAGGCTCAAATGGGGGTAGTGTGAGCTTTTCCAACACAAAAACACAGGTTTCAGTCCCAGTTAAGGTCCCAAGCAGGGGTAGGGGCTTTTCTGGGTGGCCTTAAGTTGTTAGCCCCTCTAAGGAACTGCTTGATGAGTGAGTGTGAAAAGAGAGGTGGCTCTGTGCTGTAATGAGCAGAGATGGCAGAGGCATGGATTTTAATAGAAGAGAAGGATAAACCTCTGTGAAGTAGGTCTTCTAGGTAATCCAGGATGAGAGATAAGGAGGACTGTGCTGGTTCAGCTCCTTTAGCCTGGATCCGGAAACAATACCTTTTCCACTTGTCAGCATAGGATTTTCTGGGTTGTCTGGCTTCACATATATCGTCCAGGACCTGCTTGCTTAGGCTGGCCACTGGAGGAGAGGTCAAGGAATAAGCCAGGCTGCCAGGTTCAGGGTTTGCAATTGTGGATGCAAGAACTCATTCTCCTGCTGAGTCAGGAGAGTCGGAGTCTGAGGGAGGTGCCATGGAGGCAACGGTGACAAGTTGCGCAGTAGTGGGTACCAGTGCTGGAGTGGCCATCTTTCCTCCCTTATTTTGAGTAATACCCTTGTAAGAAGAAGTAAAGGGGGAAATGCATAGATCGAGAGGTTTACCCATTGGAAGGATAGGGCATCCACTTTCCATGCCTTGCTGTGAGGTTCCCTGGTGTAGAATTTGCTGATATGCTGGTTGTTGTGGGAGGTAAATAGGTCCACCTTTGTGGTACCTCATTTCTGGGTTATGAGCTGAAGGTGTTGTGGTTTAGTTGCCACTCATATGGGTCTAGGAGATTTCTGCTTAACTTGTCTGCCAGAAAGTTTTGGTTGCCTGGCAGGAATTGTGCTAGCAGGTGAATATGCATGGCTGAGGCCGTGTTCCAATGGCTAGCCTGTAGAGTGAGTAAGAGTGGGTTTCTGCTTGTTGATATACCACATCACTGTGGTGTTATCTGTTTTGATTAGTAGAGGTCCCAGAGAGAGTAGAGGTCTGAAAGCTGTCAGAGTGTGCTCAACAGCTAGCATCTCTTTTTGGTTGATGTGCAGATGAATTTGATTTAGGCTCTAGTGGCCCTGAGTGCACCTGCTGTCCAAGTGCGCACCCCAGGCATAGTCTGATGCATCTGTGGTTAGGATCTGGGTGGCATGGGGTTGTGAAAAGGGAAGTCCCTTGTTATGGTTGCATGCTGCTGCCCACCAAAGAAAATCTTTTCTTAGACAAGGTATCATAGGTATAATAGTTTCCAGGTCCTGAGAATGTTGACACCAAAGGCTCTTTAAGTACCACTGAAGTTTCCTCATATGCAGACTGGCATATGAAATTAGTAGAATGCAGGAGGCCATGAACCCTAAAGCTTGCAGGATTTTCCTTACAGATAACTGGGTTCTGGTGACCAGTTGAGAGACGTAGCCTGTCAGATAGGCTTGTTTTTTCTGGAGTAAGGAATGTCATCTGGGATGCTGTGTCCAGGCTTGTTCCCAGGAATACAATTTTCTGACTGGGGACTAGTTTGGATTTCTTTTTATTTATAGTGTACCCCAGTGAGGTCAGTAGGTCCTTTACAAATGTCAGGTGCTGCAACAGCTTTTCCTGACTGTCTGCCTGAATCAGGCAGTCATCCAAGTAGGGGTAAATTTGAATATTTCTTTATCTGCAAAAAGCAATGGTTGGAGCCAGGCATTTTGTGAAAACTCTAGGAGCAGTGGATAAGCCAAAGGGAAGTGCAGAGAACTGATACTGCATATATCCTGCCCTGAAATGTAGACATTTCCTGCAAGAGTCTCTGATTGGTATATGCAGATAGGCCTCTTGTATGTCTAGGGTGGCTAACCAGGCATCTTTGGACAGCATAGGAAGAAGCTGCTGGAGGCTGAGCATTTTAAATTTTGGTACCACCAGGAAGGTGTTTAGAATGGATTGATCTAAGATTGGGTGCCAGGTGCCCTCTTTTCTGGTGGAATAGAAAAGTGTGGAATAGAAACCTTGGCCTATCTGGTCTGCAGGAACAGGCTGAACTGCCATCATGGAGAGCAGGGAATGAACTAGGTTTGTGCCTCTGCCCACTGGTTTGGAGGAAGATCTGGGAACCCTTTTGGGATTGGCAGTGTGCGGAAATAAAATTTGTACCCCTGGGACACTGTGTTGAGGACCCATCGATCGTTGGTGATGGAGGACCAGTTTTTTGCATGGGCGGCAAATTTTCCTCCTAGGGGTACAAGCAGGTTGGCAGAGGTAAGAGGTGGATTGGAAAAGTCATTGTGAATTCTTTCCATAAGGAATTGGCTTAGCACTGCCTGTTTTAGAAGTGGAGGCACTCCATTGCTTAGATCTCTGCATTTCCTGGGACTGCTGTCTGGGGGGGTCTGCTTCCCCTAGGTCTAGTCTGTGGCAGTCTTGAGGGGGCTGGAAAGAACCAATGTTTTGAGGGGCAATGTCTACTGAATCTGGGAGGCTGGACTTGCAAAAAGTCTTTAACTGTCTGCATAGACTTAGCTTTTTCTTCCATCTTTTTTTAAAACTTCCTCTGCTTTGGTGCCAAACAGATTGTCTTTGTTCAGTGGTGCGTTCAATAGTTTTGATTTGACATGGTCTGGCAAGGTCTGTTCCTTAAGCCGAGCATGCCTTCTAATTACAGAACCTGTGACTGCTGCCCTGCAGGATGCTTCTAGGGCATCAAACCCACATTGCAGGGTATGCTTAGAAACTTGGCTTGCAGAATGCATAAGCTCCTGTAATTATTTATTTTCTGCACAGTCTGGGAAGGTAGATAATTTTTGTTTAATAAGTTCCATTGTATATTGCTGGTATTTCATCATGTGGAACTGACAATTTAATGCTCTAATAGCAAGAGTTGCAGAGGTGTATACTTTTTTACCCCATCTGTCTAAAGCTCAGGAATCCATGTTCAAAGGGGTGGGATTCTTAGCAGTGATTGCTTTTATTCCTTTAGGTCCTTGGGAGATAACTTCTGGGTCAGCAGTAGGATTTTTGAAAATAAATTTATGTGAGTTAGGGACTCTGTCATACCTGTCAGGTTTCCTGGAAGCAGGAGGTAGAGTATCAGGAGTTAGACTGGATTCCATAAAAATATCATTCACAACATCCAGCACAGGAGGAATAGCTAAAGGTCTGTGCTGTGGTAAATGTAAAAATTCCCTGAGTCTCTTTTTGGACTGAGGATAATCCTGGCATTCCCAATGGAAATGCTCTCTCAAGGTATGTAAGGTTTCACCAAAAGAAAAATCCTCTGGAGGAGAGGCAGAAGGAATGGCTTCCTCTGCATCTGAATCCTCATAAGGAGATAAGGGCATGTCTTCATAATCAGAAACCTCAAAGTCGTCGGACTCCTGGTCAGATAAAGCTGCTGGGGACAAGTCTTTTTTTCTTTTAGCAGGGGTAGGCTAACTTCCCCTAATCAGCATGATAAGGTATTCCACCATTTTAAGCATTTGAGATTGAGGCATGGAAGCAAGCATTTGAGCTTGAGTCGTCATTTTTTTAGGCGTAGTTCATATCCTGGGCCTTAGAAACTTGGTAGTTTTAGAAAGAACTGAAGACATTAAAGAAGTCATCAGTTTGTGTCAAATATTTGTAGTGTGAAAAACTTCCTCGGAAGCCGGTGCCTGCACAGTGGCTCCGGATCAATCCAAGGTAGAGACATACGCAGGTCCATAGTCAAAGAAGAGTCTTGTGGCATACCGGACTCTGAATGGGTCTCAGTAGCGGCCTGTGAATCCATAGAAGCGGGCATCAGGGGCTGTGAAAGCACCTCACTGGGTACCAGCGAATTAGTGACTAGCTTAACAGAAGCATTGTCGGCAGTTTTGGACATGTGCAGTCTGTCTCTGTCTTTATCCTTACTTCTTTTGGAAGATCCATAGTCGGATGGCTTACCAAAGCCATTTTGGAATACGGAGATCGACAGAGAATGTATTTAGCTACAATAAGGACCCAAAGATGTATAGTTCTGGCGTTGAACAAAACACAAAACTGACAGCGAGGGACATCGTGGTCTGAGCCTAAACAGGTGACTCAGTAAGAATCGAAATCTCAGTGTGGTATTTGCTTTCCACAGGCGAGACGATTGTTAATTTTTTCTAACATCGGTTAGAGCAAGAAAAAAGGATCCCCAACAGGGCACTTAGCTTTAGAGGACTTCAACTTCAGTTTTGGAAATTAAAACTCAGGTAGTGGCCGACCATCACTCGTGTGAACTGCTTCTGCTTCAGGCTCCTCGGCAAGAAAGATTGATGTAATGGCGTTGGCTGCCTGTTTTTATACCACTGACGACTTGACATCAGTCGTGGAGTGACAGCAACTGACACAAGAATACTAAGCCTCTGGTATTTGGGCCAAATGAGAGCTACCCTGGCAGGATAACCCCAAGTGTGATGACTGCAACAGTGAAACACAAAGAACATCAAATATTACTTTGTATCTGACAATTTTCATGTTTGTTTGAATTGTTATCTACTGTAATACACTTTTGGAAAACAAATAAAAATAAATATGGGGAAAAAAGAGACAAAGCCAAAAGTAATGATGGACAAGGCCCCAAAATCAGGGACAATTTTTAACATTACCCTGATTGATGCACAAAAATTAATAGAACAACAGGGCTTGGATCAACATACATTTTCTATAGAATAAGAAATTGGAAACTCTGTTATCTGTTATACTGACTGACTGTAATCCCCAGTAATTTACCAGAAAAAAAATTATTAGGGACAGAGCAAAAATATGTGGCAAAGTCAAGGATATTTTGCAAAATTTGGGGCAGCTAAGAGGTATGAGCATAGTACATCAACACTTAGCTTAAACCAGTTGCCCAAAAGTTAGGATTAGTCAAAAAGCATATTACAACAAATGTAGAAAAATGTATCTTATTTCTGTAAACATATGCTACTTTACTTTTTTATATTTTGTAGGGCTAACTAACATGCAAGAGAGTTTTCTAGCTTGTTTCTTTATTGTGGAGTATAAGACCACGCCTCCCAACCATACCAAATTACTCGTTTTTTACCGAGTTTTGGCACCCCTTCGTTTCTGATTTTTCCCAGCTTTTTTTAAAATTTTTTTGTTTTTCCACATTTTGAGCTGATGTCATCATGTGCGCATTGACATCAGCTCCATCAGCCTGTCAGAATTAAGCTCAAGGGCTCACGTGCATGATGTGTTTCCGGCTGGCTGCTTGAATGGATCTGTGAGCGGGAAGGACTTGGGTCTGTGTACTACTACTACTGCAGAGCTTGTGTGAGCGGGAAGGGAAGGACTAATGACTGCTACTTCAGGAAACGAGCAGGTATCTGAATGGAGAACTGGTGTGTGTGTGTCTGTGTGAGACAATGTCCACCAGTGAGCATATGGGTTTGCTGTCTGTAGGAAGTGATTGTAACAGGAGTAAAGTTAACAGTCAGTTTATCAGTATCATTGAGCACCACTAAACTTTTACCTAGCGTTACTGTGTCAGCCTGAATAACTGCTGTACGTAGCTTACTGTAATTATTACAGACTATGGCTCAATATTTATTTTTTCAAGTGTTATGGCTATTTCCCTTCCTTTTACTCTGCAGTTTACCTTTCCAGATGGTAAGTACCGGGAACCCTTGTTGGCTGTCCTTTCCTGTCTCTCTGAGATGGATTGAGTCTTGTTGGCTGGGTACTAGTTGAGCACACAGAGTTTAATGTTGCACATATGAACATATATAAGAAGAATATCACAGTGGTGTAAATGACAGTAATGTTTGTGCAAAGTTCAGTGGCCTAAATAAGCAAAGTAGCCAGTTATAGTATTGGAGGACACACAAGGCAGGTTGCTAGTTCTTACAGATTGACATGGATCAGTTTAGGATCGCTCTTTCCAGTGTGTGTGTGTGTGTGTGTGTGTGTGTGTGTGTGTGTGTGTGTGTGTGTGTGTGTGTGTATGGGTGTGCATTTATTTTTTATTTATTTACTGTATGGGGGGGTCTGGTGTTTTAAATATAACTTGCAGATTAGTCGATGTAATAGGTAAATATGAAAATTTCAATGGAGACGTAAGCGTGTTTGCTGCCTTTGTCATTGGGCAAACATCCATATTATGTTATTTCCATACCCACTAGTTTAGTAACAATATCTATAATTGCTTTCACTTCCTAGCATATTTGGGATTTGGGCAGTATCACACTGCACTTATTAAAAAAAAATGGAACAATGTTTATATATTTTTATTTATAAATATGTTATTTATATATTTATATTTGTGCATTTTTTTTTGCTTGGCTGTTTTGCATACTTGTTCAATGTAGTATAGTGTTTGTGGTTTGTGTCACGTTGTACTTGATGGTTTACAGCACCAAGCTCTTATTACAGTGGGTTACTAAAATGGGAGAGATATTTATTATTCTGGGTGAAGAATGAAGATGTAGATGTGCTTAAAAGTCTTGGGACAAGCAGTAGTAGCAGTCAGTAATGTTGCTGTTGCTCTTTCAGAATAACTGCCCCTTATTTCATTGCTTATATATTTTTAATTGTTTTTTCTTTTTTTATTTGCTTGCTGGTAAGTGAACTGGTCTGCTTTTCAGCCATACCCTGAGCCACAAGTGTAAAGTTAAATTTAATATGTATGGACAGGAGAAGCCAGTCAATCAGCATCTTTTTGAATGTTGACTATGAAAAGTGCGCAGCAAACATCCTAAAATTCTCCCTTTAATTGCACATTTAATATTGTAAAGCATTTCTGCATTCCCTTTAATTGCACATTTAATATTGTAAAGCATTTATGCCTTACTGTCTACACATTTGATTTTTTTTCTTCTTTGGTTATCTGCCTAATAGTTGCACAGTTAATGCCTTTCATTGGGTCATAATGCTATTACTCTCAAAAATGTCTTTATTCACTGTAGTTTATTTGGTGTGTGTCTAACTCTATGGACAGCAATTTTTGTTTTCAGTATAAAATAGGCATCGGTATGCCTTTCATCTAACATCGGAATAATACAGTACTGACTTTTAGAGTCATGCCAGAGGTATGAAATCAGACTGGATATAGCAATAGATATTGAACTCATGTAGTCTGTTATAACAGTGATCCATGATGACACGACAGGATGGATTTTTTTTTTTTGGGGGGGGGTGACCATCCTAATTGTGATGAATGTTTTTATAAACTTTTTATGCCAGATATTGTCTTCATTTTATTTTACTCTTCTTAGATGCTTCTCATCTGTGCCCATTTGTTATGAAAGAGAAATGTTGTAGGAGGAACATGATTATAATTGTTCACAGCTATTGCTGATCTGATAATATGTTCTACAATAGTATGTAGCTGTTCTTTCTCAGGTTATGCATTGGCTATCAGTCTAACTTTGCTTCATTTAAAAGTCTGGTAAAACATGCTTGTTTTCTCACCTTGCAGAATGAACAGGTAGACTTGGATGTGAAGTTGTAGTGCAGATTGCAGTGCAATCTGTTCTTACTTATATTTGCTATTTTATAGTTATAGTTATGATGGAAAAAGGCACTGCTGGATCTAAAAAGTGCATTACGTGTGTGCACAAACTTCCTATGTCTGATGCCCACAGTATGTGTGTTTACTACCTTGGGCCTTTAAATCTTCAAGAGGAGTGTTCCATCTGCTGTGGTTTCAATCCCAGGGTGCTAATAGAAAGGAAAAATAAACTTATTTTAAAAGCTTTACTACCTTCTGCTTTTGGAGAGGCAATATTTGGGGCTCAATCTCCCAAAAGTACACAGTTGAAGCCTTCATCTCTGAAACCATCCACATCATCCACCCCAGTTTCATAGCTGTCCAGAAAAGATTTAAGCTGGATTTGACCCCACTTTCAGATCAGAAGAAAAAGAAAAAAATGATGGACCCGACTACCTCGGATCCAACAAAAACGTTATTGAATCCAACTGCCTCAAGCCTTATTTCTCTACCCAGTTCAAGATATTCACCATCCATTGATCCAGTGACTTCAACAGTGTCCTCACACTCTTTAGAGCTTTACCAGTCAGTGTCTCCCCCCTAGCATTTCAACTTCTTCTTCCAGAAGTATGAAGAAGGAAAATGTGGGAAGAATGGTGTGGAACATCCTCTCAGAGCAGAGTTAGATAGGTGTCTTATCAGCTCCTACCCCTTTAGGTCAGGAGGTCTGTCCTTCAACCACACCCCCTCTTTAAGTTCCTCCTTTGATTCCTTCAACTGTTTCGGAGTCCCTGGATCTGAGCCTTCTGACTCCATCTGGCTTGGCTCTGAAGATAACAATATTTTTGGATCTGAAGCTTACTCTGAGTGCTCTGTTTCTGTCGGATCAGGAGCGATCTCAGAGCTGAAGCTTCCCTGCCAGATCTGAGGTGTTGCAGTTGACTCTGAAGTTGTCAGAGCAGTCTCTACACCTCTGAGCCTTGGCACAGGATAGCTCGGCTCTGGCTTCTACCTCTAGGAGATTGCTTTTGGTGTGGGGGAGGACAGTGGTCCAAAATCTTGTCCTTTTGGAGACAAGGTCTTCTCTTTCTCTGGAGAAATCTGCCTTCACAGTTGTGAAGAGGGTGTTTTCTGCCCTGGCAGAATGGATGGATCCAATGCCCTTGGATCTTTAACCTTCTAACTTGATGTCTCTGCACTTGGACCCTCATTACTCTTTACCACAGGGACAGCCAGTCCAAGAACCCCAGGCTTCCAAGCAGGTTATTACAGTTTCTTCTGATACCTCCCCAGAGCATCCCACCAAGGAGGTCCCTAGGAAGAAGAAGTGCAAGAGGAAGCACTTGGATGCCCCTCAAGAGTCAGCCATGGAGGGTATGGACTTTGATGAAGGTGAAAGGTCCCCACAGTCACCTTTTGAAGATGTCTCATTTGGAAACATCCGTGAGATCTTAAAACAGAGAGGTGGCTGGATGCCCAGCAGCCCTTCATCCGAGGAGTCAGTATTCCTGGATGCTTTCAGTACTCACCCATCTACCTGCAGGGTTACTCCACCTGCCAACAAGCTTATTGATTTATTCTCTTGGCAGGCATGGAAAGAACCCTACACAGTTGAACCCATACCAAGGAGACCAGACAAGACTATGGCACCACATTTGGATAAGGAGTTTTGGGGTAAAGGGGTGTGCATTGATTCCATGGCCATGGTACAGCCACCAAAAAAGAACTTGCCAAAGTGAGCTCCACTGTTCATCTCCCTAGCAGGGAGTCTGGGGTGATGGACAGGTTTGGGAAGCATGTCTATGCTTCAGCAACGTTTGCCTTAAGGCCGCTGAATTATTTGGCATATTTTACAAAGTTACAGAGGGATTTGATTAAGTAACTGTTAAATACCCTCTCAGAATCCATTTCTGCAGAGGTCCAATCATCCGAAACTTCTCAGTTGCCCACTCTGCATCTATTTCAAATTCATCCATGAGGCTTATTTCACATGTAGCTGAAGGAACCTCAAGGGCAATGAGTTCAAGCATTTCTATCAGGAGACATGCCTGGATGTGCTTATGTGATTTTGTGGAGCCCTTTGAGTTTTCGTTGATCAATGCTCCTTTTGATGGTAAGTCTTTGTTTGGCCCCAAAGTGAAGGGCACATTATCCAGGTGTGAGTAGGATGGAAAGACCCTGTCTGCATTGGGCATACATTTTTCAACATCTCAGAAAATGTGTTTCAGGAATCAAAGAGGTGGTCAAAAGATGTAGTTCAGGAAATCCCAGGGTTCTTTCTAGGACACATGTGGTGGAACTTCCCTCAGGGGCAGAGGGGGAACTCCAATGGTTGATGCTGCCCCTGCAGCAAAGGAGGCCCATAAAACTGGGGGTCCAGAGATAGATTCTTTCTTGAACAGATCCTACCAGTGTTCCTGAAAGGAGGCCCAACTGCCTGCCTCTGGAGGCAATCAGGGGTCAATTATCCTTGCACCTGAGAGCCTGGCTAGATATAACAAAAGATACTAATATGCAGGATGTAATGTGATCCTATCTCGCCTACATTCTGTACTGATGGGTTCGGAGCCGATCCTTGGCTCCGACTCGGCACGCTATAATATAGAACGAAGTCTCTTATTGGCTGAGCTATCCCACATCCCAGGATGCACCACCACTGCTTCCCCAGATCTCGTTTGCCACTTCTACAGCAAAGACGTGGTCTCGGACTTGGCTGAGCTAAGTGCTTATTACTTGAAAATTTCTGTCAGAAATTTTTTCTAATCTACCCAAAAGCTGTTTTAACAGCTATTCGTTGTTGTGTGACTGTGAGATTTGAGTCTTTTTGTGGTAAAATTGTCTTAGTTTGAGGGAAAGGATCCCGTTTAAGTTAGAGGGGCCTTGCCCTCGTGCATTGTTAAAGCTTCTTAGTGTGAGTCTTTTCTGTGGTAGAGTTGTCTAGATTTGGATCCCGTTTAAGTTAGAGGGGCCTTGTCCTCAGTTTACGTATTTCTTTAAGCTATTTTTTTATTAGTGTATTTAAAAGAATATTTCTGTGGTAGTGATTTGTGTGTCAACATGTCGAAAGAGCACAGACCATCAGGATTCAAAAAATGCTCTAAATGCAGTTACAAAATGTCCATTACGGACGACCACTCTTTGTGCGTTTATTGTTTAGGCCCTAAGCATCTTCAAGAGTCATGCAGCGTTTGTCACGCTTTTTCCTCCCGTGTCCTCCAAGAGAGGAAAAATAAATTGATTTTAAAAGGGCTTATCACCCCTTCCTTTGAGGAGGCTTTATCTTCTTCCTCTTCACCTTCAAAGAAGAAGAAATCGTCGGCTCCGACCAGCCCGTCGGAACCAGCTACAAAGAAATCTAGGCAGGCTTCTCCGTCGGCTCCACGGACTTCGGAGCCGAGGGCGGAACGGTCTGCCTCGATGCCTCCAGCCTCGATTCCTCTGGCTTCGGAGTCGATGGCTAGGGCTTCGAGAGGCGGGTCACCTTCATCAGCTCCACTGTCTTCGGAGCCGATGAGAGTTGCCCGCTCAGACTCTTCCCCTTCGGCGCCGAAGTCCACTTCGGCTCTGAGGGAAATTGCAATGGTTGTGGAGTCTCCCTCGGCACCGATATTTATCGAGACTATTCGGAGCCGGTCCCCCAGTCCTTCAGAACTGGCGGAGAAGTCGACTCGAACTCGTTCGATCTCTTCACGGTCTTTGAGAATGTCAGATTCGGACATAGACAGGGTGCTTCAAAGGCTGTTTCAGTCTCCGGTCTTTCAAAAGTTGGTTTCGGCTCCAGCCCAGTCAGCTCCAGAGCCAGTTGCCCACCCTGTTGTCTTGGTTCCTCCTCCAACAGCCTTGGCACCGTTGGAGTCGGTGCTGGTGGAGCCGGTGGAGGTTTTCGGTTCGGTTCCAACCCTTACTCCAACCCCGCCCTTTGGGTTGGAGTTCGGTACACGGACCTCCTCTGTCGGCCCCGGGGGTGACGCTTCGGGACCGATGCTTTCGGTTCTGAGCCTCCCTCTCGGTGCGTTGGCTGCGGGAGTGCCATCTACTGTTGTGGCCTCGGGGGTTGGACCTTCCCAGGACTCTGGGGGTCCCGCCTTCAGGGCCATGAGGAGTGCTTTGGCCAAATCTTCTTTGGCCACCTCCACCATCTCACCGTCACCTTCCCTTGGCACGGAGACTGGTTCCTTTGTAGTCCCCCTGTCTCAAGACAGCGGAGCCCTGGGGCCTGAGGCCACCCCCATCGGGGGTTCCCTCCTTCCTGAAGGTCCCTCAGACTTCAGAGGGATCTGGTCAAGGAACTTTCAGATATCCTCTCTGGTAACTTACCTGAGCAGTTGGCCCAGACGGTTAACTCTCAGCTGGCTACCCTATCATCGTTATCGAACTCGTCCATGAGGCTCATTTCATATGCAGCCGAGGGGGCGAGCAGAGCGGCGAGAACAGGCGTTGCTCTACGGAGACAAGCCTGGCTCCGCCTGTGTCATTTTGCGGAGGCCTTTAAGTCTTCCATTGCCGACGCTCCCTTTGATGGGTCCTCTCTGTTTGGACCCAAGGTAAAGGACACCTTGACTCGATGCGAACAAGAGGGTAAGACTTTAACTGCTGTAGGGGCATGGTTTTCCACTCCCTTCAGGCCTTATCCCAAGGCTAGAAGAGGGGGGAAAATGTGGTTCCGTAAATCTCAAAAGCCTTACTCTTCGCAGCAGAGCGATCCCCCTTCTAGAGGCAGAGGAGGGGGAAATTTTTCAGGAAGACGCCGTCCCAGAGGCGGCAGAGGCCCCTGCAACACTGGAGACCATGAGTTCTTTCGTGGCTCCTCAACCTTCCAGCATCCCTGAAGGAGTGCCCGACTGTGCAGCTCCGGAGCCAGTCGGGGGTCGTTTTTCGAAGCACCTAAAGGCCTGGGAGAGTATCACTCAGGACCGATGGGTGCTCTGAATCATCGCAGGAGGTTACACCATCCCTTTTTCTCAACCCCCCCTCCATCCCAAAGAATCCCGGACCTGCCACCCAGTCAACGGGATCTTGCAGCCAACGAAATATCAAAGCTGCTTCAAAAAGGAGTCATCCAACCTGTTCCCGCAGGCCAGACCGGATTAGGGACTTACTCAAGATTCTTTTTGGTGCCAAAAAAGACCGGGGACTTGAGGCCCATTTTGGATCTCAGCAAGCTAAATCGATCAGTGAAAAAGTCCAAGTTCCGGATGGTCACCTTGCAATCCATTCTCCCGCTGCTGGTGAAAGGTGTTTGGATGTGCTCCATAGATCTCAAGGATGCCTATTATCACATCCTGATAGATCAGGCATCCAGGAGACACTTGCGCTTCAGCCTGGGAGATAGTCATTTCCAGTTCCGTGCACTGCCCTTTGGTCTCACCACAGCCCCCAGGGTGTTCACCAAATGTTTGGCGGTGGTGACTGCTCACCTGAGAAGTCTAGGATTCCAAGTGTTCCTATACCTAGACGACTGGCTCCTAACTGCCACCTCCAGGTGTCTACTCTTGCAAAATCTAGCAGCCACTATATCTCTAGGCAACTCCCTAGGAATCACCTTCAATTGGACAAAGTCCGTGTTGCTGCCATCTCAGCGCATTCGGTTTATCGGAGCAGAGATAGACTCAAAGCAAATGCGAGTCTATCTTCCTGCAGAGAGGATAGAAACACTACAGTCTCAAGTTCAAGCTTTGCTCCTCAGACGTCGAGCCCCAGCGAGGATGGTCCTACAACTGTTAGGTTCCATGTCGGCCACCGTTCTCGTAGTCCCCTTAGCAAGGTTACATATGAGGATTCTCCAGTGGCTCCTGTCAGTCCAGTGGTCTTATCAGGATCTCCCACTCAGTCACCACATTCTGATCACAGAGACGTGCAAACAGGACCTTCGTTGGTGGCTTCTTTCCTCCAACCTGGATCAGGGGCGACCCATCGTTTCACCACCCCCAGTGGCCACATTGACTACAGATGCCTCCCAGATGGGGTGGGGGGGACATTACCTGGGCAGGTCAGTCCAAGGCAAGTGGCACTCTGACGAGAGTCTCCTCCACATCAACATACTGGAAATGAGGACGGTGCTTCTATCGTTGCAAGCACTACACATTTACCTCCCCCAGGGCACGATTGCCATTCAGTCCGACAACATGTCGGTGGTCTGGTACCTGAACAAGCAAGGAGGGACCAGATCCTACCCCCTTTGCAGAGAGGCCATGAAGGTATGGGATTGGGCGATTGCAACCAAACGTTTTCTGGTAGCAACACACATTCAGGGAGATCCAATGTGATAGCCGACAAACTGAGCAGAACTATTCTCTCCCCTCACGAGTGTCTCTGAACGACAGAGTGGTAACTCAGATTTTCAAGAGATGGGGAACTCCTTGTTGCAACCTTTTTGCAACCCCCCTCAACACGAAATGCCAACAGTTCGTCTCTCTCACCCTAGTTCCGGGGGAGATTCCCAAGGACGCCCTAGTCCAAGCTTGGCCCACCGGTCTGCTATACACCTTTCCACCGGTTCCCCTTCTTCCCAAGGTGATCCAGAAGGCGATTCGCTTGGAGAGCAAAATGATTCTTGTTGCCCCATACTGGCCTCGTCAAGTCTGGTTTCCCTTTCTTCGCAAATATGCATTGGACGGTCCATGGTTCCTGGACCAAGTTCCGGATCTCTTGACCCATCAGTCGGGGCAGCTACATCAGTCCCTCCGCTCGTTGAAGTTAGCAGCTTGGCTCCTCCTCTTCCGACCATAGTCAGGAACCATGCTTTGGACCCGGAAGTCATACATATCTTGTCCTCAGCCCACAAGACTTCTACTAAGAAAATGTATAGCAGCAAATGGAAGAGATTTGCTATTTGGGCCCAACTCCGGGGCTTAGACCCCATGACAGCCCTGGTGTCAGAGGTTCTGAAGTTTTTAGCTTCTCTGTTCAACCAAGGTTGTTCGGTCTCTACCATCAAAGTTCAATTGGCGGCTATTTCCAGTTTTCACGAGAGCATAGAACCACCTTTGATGAGCAACAAGTTGTGTAAAGCCTTCATGAAAGGTGCTGGGCTGCTACGGCCCCCGATATCTCATCCCGCTCCACCGTGGGACCTTAATGTGGTGTTAGGTGCTTTAACCTCTTCCCCCTTTGAACCGGCAGCAACTTGTGACTTAAAATTTCTTTCTTGGAAGACTGCTTTATTAGTTGCAATTACATCAGCCAGGCAAGTTTCAGAACTTCAAGCCCTATGTGTCAAACCACCATACCTGGTTTTTCACAAGGATAGAGTATCCCTCAGACCAAACCCATCCTTTGTTCCTAAGGTTTGTTCTAATTTTTGTTTGCAACAATCACTGGAACTTTCAGTTTTCTTCCCAAAGTATTCAAACAGAGCGGAGTATATCTTTCACACCTTGGATGTCCACAGACAATTACGCTTCTATTTGGATAGGACGCACCAAGCACGAAAAGCAGATCAGTTGTTTGTGTCCTTTTCAGACAATAAATTGGGCAAAGCCATCATGAAAGTCACTATTGCCAAGTGGATCAGAGACTGTATCAGTCATACTTACTTCATTTCTAACAAAGAGCTTATAGCTACAGTGAAAGCTCATTCTACCAGGGCTATGGCTACTTTGGCAGCCTTTCATTCCAAGCTTGCTATTAGTGACATTTGTGCGGCGGCTACGTGGTCTTCTCCTCACACCTTTATTTCTCATTACAAATTGGACGTGGCATCTCGGGGGCGAGCTTCCTTCAGTTCCACAGTTCTCAGGAGTGTTTTCCAGTGAGCCACCCAGGAATCAGGTGCTAGGGACGCTGTCCCATCAGTACAGAATGTAGGCGAGATAGGATCACATTACATCTTTTAGTTATGTACTTACCATAACTTTAGATGTATGGGATCCATCTCGCCTACATTCCTAATAACCCACCCTCCTTCCCCCTGCCTTGGAAATCAGAAGAGACCGGACGGTCCGAGTTCAACTGTTTCCTCTCTTGAAACACCTGGCAATATTATATCAACAGTCTATGTGTGTGTGCATGTGTGCGGACAAACAAGATCTGGGGAAGCAGTGGTGGTGCATCCTGGGATGTGGGATAGCTCAGCCAATAAGAGACTTCGTTCTATAGTATAGCGTGCCGAGTCGGAGCCGAGGATCGGCTCTGAACCCATCAGTACAGAATGTAGGCGAGATGGATCCCATACATCTAAAGTTATGGTAAGTACATAACTAAAAGTTATTATTTCCAGAGGCTATATAATAACTTTTTCCCCTTCCACCTCCAATCACAAGGAAATTCCCTAATGTTCCACCCAATCAGAGGGAAAAAACAACAATTCTAATACAAAACCTGCTAGAAAAAAGTCATCCAAGAATTCCCACCAGACCAGATAGAATCCGTAACTTACTCAATTTTCTTTATAGTGCCAAAGAAAATAGGGGACTGGAGACCAATTTTAGATCTCAGCGAGTTGAACAAGTCAGTTCAACACACCAAGTTTTGGATGGCCATGGTTCAGTCCATCTTCCCTTTTCTGGGCAAGGATGACTGGATGTGCCTGACAGACCTTCAGGATGCATACTATCACATAAAGATGAACAGATGATCTAGAAGGTACTTATGCTTCTGACTGGGAGCCAATCATTACCAGTTAAGAGTTCTGTCCTTTGGTCTCACAACAGCCACCAGGGTGTTCAGAAATGTATGGCAGTAGTAGCAGCTTACTTGAGACTGCAGGGATTCCAGGTGTTTCCATATCTAGATGACTGGTTGATTGCTGCCCTAACTAGGCATCAATTGATATAGGCAAGAGATCAGATTATCCAGACTTGTTCTCATCTGGGAATAACCATAAATTATGATAAGTGTCAAACTAACTCAGAATTTGGAATTCATAGGAGCGGTTTTCAGCACATAGTGAATGATAGCTTCACTGCCTCCATCAAGGGTTCAAACTATAAAATCACAGGTCAGGAAAATAATTTGCAATTCCAAGATTTCAGCTTGCATGCTCTAGTATCAATATCAATTTCAGCGGTGATACCACTAGTACCTTTAGCCAGATTTTACATGAGGATTCCCCAATGGATACTAGTAACACAATGGATGATACTTTAGCAACCCATGTCAACTCTGATTCAAATTACTCAGACATGCAAGAGAGATCTCAGGTGGTGGATTCAGTCAGATCAGGTTTTACAAAGCTGTCCATTCATTTCCCCTCAGCCCAAGGCCATGGTGACCACAGACACTTCCCAGTTGGGGTGGGTGCACATTTTCTGAGGAACACAGTCCATGGCACTTGATCTCCTGAAAAGGCCAACTTGCATATCAATGTCCTAGAGATGAGAGCAGTGCTTTTGTGTTACACGCCTTCCAAGATGCTTTCCCTTTGGGGACAATGGCAATTCAAATGGATATTATGTCAGTAGTTTGGTACATCAACAATCAAGAAAGGACCAGATCATACTCCTTGTGAATGGAAGTGCTCAGAGTGTGGGACTGGGTGATCTCATCCAACCACTTTCTCATAGCAATGCACATTCTGGGGAAGTCCAGTGTGAAAGCAGACAAGCTGAGCAGGTGCATTCTTCTACCTCATGAGTAATCTCTCAACAAGAACGTGACTGAAATGATTTTTCATTGATGGGGCCAGCCTTGCTGCGATTTTTTTGCTTCTCTCCAAACAACAAATGCAGCAGCTATTTTGCCCTAATCCCTCCACAGGGGGAATCACTGAGGAATACTCTACTTCAAGATTGGCACCCGGTCTACTTTATGCCTACCCACCAATATCATTAACTCCAAAATTTCTACAAAAAGTTGTCAGGTTAAAGAGTAAAGTCATCCTCATTGTACCATGCTGGCCTTGATAGATTTGGTTTACCATCCTTTGGCCTCACTTACTACACCAACCTTGGATCTTGTATTTGATTCCAGACCTCCTATCTTACCTAATGGGCATGATCCATCTGACATATTAAATCTTAGGCTGACGGCCTGGTTTCTCCAATTCCGTTAATAGCCAGACAACTGATGCTCTCTTCCTGTGTCTGACATATTCTTTTATCTTTCCATAAATCTTCAACAAGAAAATTTTATACAAGTAAATGGAAAAGACTTGTTTACTGGGCACAACAGAATCATATTGGGCCATTTTCAGCTCTGATACATAACATACACAAGTTTTTAGCCTTACTATTTAAAGAAAGGGCTAGTTACTCAGCCATTAAAGTCCAGTTAGCAGTAACATCAGATTTTCGTATTAGATTTGAAGGTTCTTCAGTAACCTCTCACAAATTGTGCAGAGCTTTCTTACAAGGGACTCTACTTTTGAGATCTCCATTTAAGGACCCTACTCCCCCCCATGGGATCTCAATCTGGTACTGCAAGCTCTAATACATGCCCCCTTTGAATCACCAGCTAAATCTTTCCTTAAGTATCTTACTTAGAAAACTGTTTTTCTAGTAGCCATTACATCTGTTAGATGAATTTCAAAGATTCAAGCCTTGTCTTCAAAACCTCCATGCTTGATCTTTCACAAAGACAGAGTGATGCTATAAGTGAATGCCTCCTTCCTTCCCAAGGTGGTATCAGTATCTAATATCAATCAATCCATTGATTTGCCAGTATTCTTCCCTAATTTTGCAAACAAGGGTGAATACATGTTACATTTATTGGATGTTCGCAGACAGCTACGTTTTTACTTGTATAGAACAAATGGCATCAGAAAAATAGACCCGTTGTTTGTTTCCTTTGCAGAAGTGAAACTGGGAAAAGCAGTAGCAAAAGTAACTTTAGCCAGATGGCTAACTGTTTGTATTTCATTTATATATAACAAACTGAGTATTTCTTTACCACAACCAGCACAAACTCACTCAACTAGGTCTGTGACAACTTCTTCAGTTTTTCTTTCCAGAACATCTAGGGGTGACATGTGCAGCAGCAACTTGGGCTACTCCCCATACTTTTATTACTCGTCACAAATTGGATCTGGCCTTCAGGGGTAAAGCATCATTTGGTTCAAATGTGCTCAGGAATATCCTTCCTTACAGTCCACGTGGGATTATAGGTAGCTGGGGACTCTGTCCCATTAGTTGAGGATAGAATGAAAATCGACAACATCAGATAAAAAAGTTATATACTTAGCATAACATTCCATCTGTGTTGTTCATTTTCATTCTTCCTCAACTTCCTGCCAACCAACCCCCATCCTTTCTATTTACAAATTTTTGGAAGGATGAGCTCTTAGAGGGACATCACTGTCCATATATTGAACTCCAGATATAGTTTCTTTCTGTATTGAGTACATGCAGTTTTACATCGCCTATATTTATGCATGCTAAATATTTACTTTCTGGCAAAAATTCAGCAAACAAGAACTGATTGGGGTTGGTGCATTATGGGCAAGGGAGAAGCTCAAGAGATATGGTTGCCAAAAGCTTTAGTAGCAGCCAAGTCGGATCCAAGGATCAGATCCAAACCCATCAGCTGAGGAAGAATGAAAATGGACAACACAGACTGAATCTTATGGTAAGTACATAACTTCTTTTTTTCAGCAATATATTACCTCTTTAATGTTTGATAGACTTCTGGCAGCCAAATTTTAATATATTTAAATCTAATATATTTTGTCTTAAGGATCTTATTTGTTATGTCATATAGTATTAATACATTATCCTTGTTTGAAAAAAGCATATGTATTTCAACTCAGAATTGCCTTAGCTGTATTTTTTCCACTGTTCTAGCTTCTTTTATTAGGATAGATTGACACATACAATAATGTAAAATGGGGATGTATTACAAATATACTATTTTTTATTTATGCAAATCTAAATACCTCTAAAGGGGGTGCATTTACTGGCCAGACTCATTACAGTGCAACAGCTGTTAAACTGCTTTAATGAGAGAGATGAGGCCTCTGATATCCTCTTTTAAGCTATAAGTTGTGTTCTTTTTCTTTCTTTAGTGATAAAGCAGAAACTCTCAGCTGACCTTCACTGATACAAAAATTACGAAGGAAAATGTAAAATTACTTCTGTATGTGTCATTTGCATGTGATGAGAATAAAGATGACACTGTAAAGTTGTGAAAATACTTAGTAACTGTAATTCACATGACTCATAAAGAAGAAAATAGAAAGAAAGGAACAGACTGATACCAGTTTATAAAAGCATTACTACTACGGTACTACCATTGCCATAGCTGTTCTAGAAAGTGCAGTTTGGGTGTCTAGTGCACTGTGCCAGCACTGCTAGCAAAGCCAGTAGAAAGTCAAAAGGCCACACTAAGGTTATTCATGTATCTGTCTTTACAAGCAGATGACAAGACAAATCTTAGAAGCACAACAAGTTATATACAATAATATGATGAAATTTGGTACAAGCACGGTGTCCATGGGCAGTTTTATTCTTTGACTTACTTGAAATGTATTTAGTACATTCAGATTGGATTGTACATTCTAAGGAAAAACAGTCCATGAGTGCTCAAATCTGGAAAATGTCTGTAAGTAGCACTGAAAGCTAATTCAAAGTCCAAACTTTGTGGTATCCATTAAAATTATTTTATTTAACATCTCAGTTCTTCCACACACTACAAAGAAAGAAAGAAAGAAAGAAAGAAAGAAAGAAAGAAAAGTGCTCAGAGCAACTAAGATAAACTGACATTCTCCTGTATCCGTGGTCTCATTTATGATGCCCTTGAAAGCAAAGCTCTTGAGGCCAGGAACAAATATAGGTAGTTATTTGTTTACCTACTCAAATGTGACATCATGGCTTAATAAATACATCCATCTGAGACGTCCTAGATAAAGTGATATCATAAGAGACTTGGCAGACTGAACATAAACCTAAACTGCTTTACTTGTGAGATGCTGTGGCTAGTCATGTACAAGAAATATTTATAGGTCATTTGATTAAATATAATTACATCAACTCACAGCTGGCCTAACAGCAATCTCTGAATCTATCATTTGCTGAAACACAGCAGACTGAGCATAATAAAAAAGAAAGCTCATTACTGAATACACTAAAATACAGATTTATAATAATGTAAATTATAAATAATACAGTGATGGTTTACATTTACAATCATTTCAGGTGTTACAGTAAGTCTGAATGCAGGTTATGCTTAACTCCTTAAATAAATGTATCAAAAATACTAATACACTGCTGTTAAAGTATAGAGCTTGAAAGGTTACTTAATGTGATACCATTTACAATAAATAGCAAGGCATTCATAGTTAGATAAGTTCCACTCTGCCCCTCTTTCTCCTAGCTATTTATTCAGACTTTGGTATCTCACTGTTTCATTTTTCAAGGCAGTGATATTGCAGTATTAGAAGAATTAAGCAGGAATGGGGGATAGGAGAACATAGCCCCTAATAATATCCTTGATAATATTTTGGGAAACATTGCTGTTAAAATCTGTACAGTTATATAATTTTATCACATACGTAATACAGCAAACAGGTAGTGATAGACACCTTCTAAAGTGGAAAATTCAATAACAGACTATGAGTCTTTTTCACTAAGGGAGATAGCAGTTGTTTAAAGTTCTTACTATACCTTTGACGCAAGGGTGTACTTAGGCATACTCAGTGTACTCAAATGAGTAAATTTCTTTCTGATCATCTCTTAGAAAACTCAGCACTCAAAAAGTACAGAATATTTGGAAACGTATAAACAAATTTTACAGTATAGGAGTATACAAAGAATGCTTGTGTGAAAGGAATACACTTCTAAAATAGCTTTTTATGGGTATAAATTGTAACAGTTGAAAACAATGTGTCCTCTTCCTATATATGGGAGTAGCATTTTGATGGTTGAGTCCATTTTTAAAATAATAATTGGGTGGAGGGGGCAACAACATTAAGTTTGAGTGTGTGTGTCTTTCGGCTTTTCCCGGTTAGGGGTCGCCACAGCGGAACTCCGGTCCGCTAATGATTGGCAGTAGAGTTTTACATGCTGGCTTGCCGGGCCTAATGCACAACCTTCAACGAAGGAACGCCCATTCACGCATGTCGTCACACAGTAGACGCTTTAACTGAGAATCGAACGGGCAACGTCTAACTGTGAGGCGACAACGCTACCGCAGCACCACCACCGCAGTTTGAGTACAAACTATAAATTTCTGGCTACACCCCTGCTTTGATGTTCTGCATTTTGATGTGCTGCATCTCAGTAAAAGCTCTGTTTATCAATTTGTGTTCAGGGAACTGTGATTTTGGTGTACTGTTTGAGCATATGACCTAGAATCACAACAAGCAGTGCCTTGATAAAATACTTGCCTAAGAGGACATATGACCCATTTGGAACATCCATGCAGACTTATCCTGCTGCTCCTTTTCTTCCACCAAGATCCAGCAGTGACTCGGACCTTAAAACCATAACCATAATCAAAAGCGGCATACCACTCACTTTGCTGTAACCTACTATTATTCTCCCATGACAGAAATGTTACTCCCTGTAGCAGTGACTCACTGAGTAGCAAATGTTTTACTTATACTTCTATCATAAGGTCCACTTTATCTATGCAAATTTTGTATACTTTTACAGATGCAAAAGGTTGTAATTACATAGAGCAAACACTTAAAAGGCAAACCTGCTTTTTTTCTGTTTTTGCTGGCGGTCGGCTATTGTGTATGAAAGACTGCAATACAGCAGGTTCTGAGATTTTGCCCTTTCCCAGCTGCTGTGTGATCTCGAGATGGTTTATATAATTAGCATGGCATGTAGGGGTGCAGGGGGATTGTCCCCCTGTGTAAAATAGTGTTTTTGTTTCATTGTTTTGTGATTTAATCTTAAAACAGTGATCTGTTTTTGGCCTCCATTTGGAGTGTTCACTACTGGTTAAATAATCGTGCAAGGATCAACAAAGTAGTTCTAGCAGATTAATCTTGAGCTAGTCAAGTACTCAGATAGAAAAGACAAAAACAAATAACTTAAGAAATCACAAATACATTTAATAACTCTTAAAAAAATATAACAATCACAAGCTTCTCACGGCTTTTGCAATACAGCTTTTTCATATGTTAAAAAAGCAAGTACAAACACAGGCAATTTACACATCACACTATCATGTGATCTTGTCACATGATTGTAAAATTCATTAACTTGCTTAAACTTCTCTGTTTTAATACAGGTTGTTATACCATTCAATCCAAGTTCTTTGTCTGCTCTTAATACACTCATCTATTTGTATTCTTGTTCCTCTTTTTATACTATGCATTCCCCTTTCATACTACTTAATTTTATCTATTTTAATACCACAAACTCAAACATATGATAACTTCCTTTTTCAATAGTATACTTGTAAAGCACATTCCCACTACAGATCTGATTATTTCAGAAAAATGCTCACATTTTCTATCTTTTAATTGTCTGTTGGTTTTGCCAGTATAGAATATTTCACATTTATTTTTTGCAAAGTGAAATATTTACAATATTAAATGAATTACAATCTGCACACACTTGAAGTAAAAACTGCCTTCTTGTAAGGGATAGGTAAATGGATTTTTTTTATAAATATACTAGCACTACTGACATTTATAACAGAGAAATGTGCCTTTCTTCTGACTTTATCTAACATTTAAATCAGTTTTTTGGTCCTTATAACATAATTTCTGTTTTAAGTTTTGAGCTCTTCTATATGAATAAACTATTCTTATTATCTATCATCTTCTGAACTTCATTTACTGGCTGCAATATGTACCAACTTCTTTTAGTTATCTCTATTACCTCCTTACTATGTCAGTTCTAAGACAATGTCATTCTTAATTCACCTTTACTATTTTCCTTTCTAATAAAATGCTCTGAAAAAAAATACAATTTTCTTCTTTCACCAAATTAATCATTTAAAATGTATTCCTGTATTGTTTTAACTGTCTGTATGTATAACCCCATCTTTAAAATAATGTCTTAATTTAGTCATCTGCTGAAGTGGAATGTTTTTTTTCTGCATTTAACTAAAACACTCTAATTAGCCCTTTAACTATATTATGAAATACTAGTTCTATGTAGTTAATCATTCCTTCTACTAGATATCTTATATGTAGTAGTTTATGCATTACCCACATCTTTGTGATAAATTGTAATATCAAGGAAATTAATTATTTTTTCTGATATAGTTTCCTTAAATCTTAAAAATAAGTCATTTGCATTAAATAATTCCTAAATAATGTGATTCTGTCATATGTACTATGTACACACTATGAAAGTATCATCAACAAACTGCTTATAAATATCAAATCTTCTTTATACTCATTCTTATTTATGACATTTCCTTCCCAATAAGGCATTATCAGGTTAGCATAACTATTGATTACAGATATTCCTATGTCTGCTTCTTGTGTTTGTAAATATATAATTTCTGAAAAAAACATAAATACATTATTTCCTTATATCATTTCCATCAGTTTACAGATGTATTTATCTCAGTATTTAAAAGTGAAGTTTGTTCACTTAAAAATCCCCTTAAGATTTTCTAGATCACTCAGCTATGTAAATGATTTACTGCTGGCATTTCGTGGAGGGGGGTGAGTGCATGGCTAAGTAGCATAAGCTAATCTCCTGGAATGCCTCATTAGCATTTGTCACAGGCAGAGACACAGCCAATCATGTTGATGCATATCTTCAAGATAAAGCACCATGGTAGGTCTATCTCTGAATCAGAAACGGTTACTTTGAGGTGCACAGACCGCATACCTTGTGGCAACCTTTCTGACTCTGGCCTTACATGATGCTATGTGAAAAAGGCCCTAAATATATACTCCTTCCTCAAAAGTGAGAATTAAAGTACAGCATTTCTGTATTAAAAAAACATTTGTGTAAATGTATTTCATTAATTATTTCAATGTTCTTCCTTGATTCCTACTAAGTACTGTATTTTGTAACTTTTTGCTTAGCTAGGAAGTAACTGAGAAATTTTCTAATTTGCTTGCTCGCTATATAATGAAGTCAGAACTAGGTGAAGGACTGACTCAAAATAAGACCTAAATTACATTCTCCTCAGCCAGTGTCTAGTAAAAATCTATGAGCGACTCAATACTTACTTTTATGTCACTACCATTTCTTCCTTTACTGGACACATTGTCCAAAAAATGTGTATTTGTTGAACTGCTCAACAAGTAAATATTCACAGAGGCAAATGAATGTGGTAACATATATTGTCTCACCAATGTCTAGAATAAAGTCTGTTAGGATCACTCTTTTTAGATGAAAGAAATCCTGCTGCCTATTCTTTAGCCTCGGGAAAGTGCACTCACTGGAAATGTAGACCCCCTCTGGATTGTTTAGCCTTACTGTCTCAGGAAACTGGAAATTACCTGAACACCTACACTGGTGCTTGTTCTTTTGCTGTGGCAGCAGTGACTATCTCCACAGCAACTTTTTAAATATTTGATTCATAGTTTGAATGGCCTCAATCATGGAAGCAGGGGATAGAAATAATGGATTACAGGAAGTCCTTTTCTTGGAGTTATTGAGATTATGAGTGTAAGCTCTCTGAATTCTGCTTGGTGCAAATGTGACATAATATCTCCTTATCTTTAGGAAGAACAGCAGTAGATCAGAATTTTCAGTTTCTAGTCTTGACTGTTGTGATCTTCAGAGAGTCAAAGGCACAGAGAACGAATTCTGAATGCATGAGTAATGCTAGGATGGGGTGGCATCCAAACAGGACACCCTAGCCCATAAACTACAAAGTGTTGTTGATACCTGTGGAAATGTACAGGGGAAGTTAAAAGTAACATCCCCATATCTGTAATCAAGAATACCTCTGAGAAGGGCCTGTGGAACCATCCTGCAGTGTGCCTGCAGCTTTGTTCCCTTAGGGCTGTATCCAATACCAAACTACATGTGGTGTGCATGATTTTGTTTCAGTGTCATTCTTTCATTATGTTTCTTCATACTCTGCTACACTTCTTGCAGAGACTAACAACTGTCTTATAAGTAGGAAATAATCTTCCAGTTTATGAATAAAGTGTAACAATGCAAACTTCTTGTATTTGTACCTTCTGTGATTGTTTTTTTCAATTTTACTGTATATCCTATGAAATACGATCCATATGAATGTATTTTTATATTTGTGCATTCTTGCCCAGGCCATGACTGAAAAAGGTCTTCAAACCATTTCTCTCACCTCAACAGTAATGAAGTAAATACCCTGATCAGTGACTGTGGTTAAAAAGAGGAATATTATATTAATAATGTTTAAGTGATCTAAGTAACTGTAGTAAAGCACTGATAACCATGACCATTAAAAGAGTTAATTATGTCCTGATATACTGCCCACACATGCAGAATTAAGTCAGAAAATGGAATGACTTCAGAAATGGAATGACTTCAGAAATGTTCCAAGAATGGCTAAAATATCCAAATAAATAAGTTAAAGCCTAGAACAGATATATGAAGCAAGGAGACCTATGCTGCCTTCCCCTTTGTGTTATGTAGTGCATGACTGAGGAATTAACTAGTAGGTGTCATAAAAAAAAAAATTGAACAGAGCACATTTTATTTCTTCCTTTTTAACTAAAACCTGAAAACCACTGGTCAAAGGATTTCCCTATGTTCAACAACTAAAAAAAAAACTCCACAGAAAATAGGCCAGTGTAATCTATATGCATCCTCAATTTCCTTCTCATCTTTAAATTTATAGATGTATTTATTTCGCAAACTCTCTCTCTCTCTCTATATATATATATATATATATACATATATATATACAGACATACACTCACATATATATATATATATATATACATATATATATATATATATATATATATATATATATATATATATATAGATATGTTTGTGTGCTTGTGTGTGTGTGTACATACATACATACACCCTGACCCCGTGTGCAAAAAATGGAACAAAGGGGTTGTGGATAGATATATGACTCGATATATATATCCATCCATCCATCCATCCATCCATCCATCCATCCATCCATCCACCATCCATCCATCCATCCATCCACAACTCTTTTTTACATTTTTGCACATGGGGTCAGGGTGTCACTTCAACAATGACAATTATCTACAGCCAAGGTTACACTGCTGGGTGGCTTGCCCTGCCATAGTAGGTCTTCCATACCACACACTCACACACACTCTCACACCTGTGGCCACTTTAGCGTGTCCAGTCCACCAACTGCATGTCTTTAGAATGTGGGAAGAAACCAGACCACCCAGAGGAAACCCATGCAAACACAGGCAGGATATACAGACTCCACACAGAAGATACCCCAGCCAAGAATTGAACAGAGGAACCTATTGCTGTAAGGTGACAATTCTATCTGCTATGTCACTGTGCTGCTCTGTGGATGGATAATATATATATATATATATATATATATATATATATATATATATATATATACACACACACACACACACACACACACACACACACACACACACACACACATATACAGATTGATAAAAATATAGAGATTTATATAGCTATAGATATATACGTTCCTGCGGAATGTGCAAATTCAGCTCGTATTTAATGCAAACCTCTAATTTACTTCTTACAGACAACTAATTAAACAAGCAGTACTCCCAGTTTAAAACATATTACTATGTCACTATCTTACTGTCTGATTAGCATGAATAACTTTGAAGGCATTGCATCTTCTGCAATATACTGAGCTCAATATGTATTCTATGATTAGTGTGCATTTCAGTATGTGTTTGTTGAATATGTATGCCTTAATAAGGTACAACTTAGTATCAGTAACTATTGTATAAATGATGTACTGTGTGGCAAAATGTATTCAGCCATTATTAACAATGAAACCCATGTTGCTCTCTGCTGTAATAATATTCTATATTGCTGTACTGAAAACCCTGAAACAGAAAAGATATCTGAGAACTGTATACATTGTTAAAATGTATTTATGCATAGGTAGATTAGTTTGGATGATTTTAAATGTATGTTACCATTTTAACATTAAAAGCAATAAGTAGGTTTAACTTGCAGCTCATCTGTTTTTGTCATTTTACAGATGCAATCATCTATACTAGTGCAAAATCATATATAGCCCAGTGTTTATTTTACTGAACTACCTGCACACTCATGGCATAACTGTTGCCTGAATATTAATGCCAAGTATGGTCTGATTGAATCCCTACTTAATGTATTTGTTCTAAGTCTCTCCAATGAATACATTCCTGAAGCCTAGAAAATGGACACCGTAATGCAATTACACAAAGGTGGCCCAGTGATGGTGCCTGATTACTATAGACCGATTAGTCTCACCAGCCTCAAATGTAAAACTATGGAATGTATTATTGCAGACCTCGTTAATCTAGATATTGAAAATCCTCTTAAATTTGGTCCTTCATTAATTTGGCTTTGTCAACGAGGGCTAAGTTTCTTTAACCTCATTACTTCCTTTGAAAAATTCACCAAAGAAATGTATAGTAGTTACGGAGTACATACAGCATATCTTAACCTAGCCAAGGCCTGTACCACTATTCCCATGCATACATTGACAGCTTTCTAAATCTGAATCTAAATCATTATCTTTGTGAGGTTGGAAGCTAGCTGTCTGTTTGAGAGAACCCATGTGGTTAGAGTCACAGGTGCTACTTCTGAAAGCAAAATGAAAGTTACCAGTAGTGTACCACATTGCTCACTGTTGGACCCTCTTTTCTTTTTATCTATTACTCAGACCTTCAAGCCAGTACTCTGGCTTATAGCTTTCTACGTTTGCCCACAGCTGTAAATTGGGTGCTATCATTCATTCTTCCACTGATCCACAATGCTCTATCATTGGTTAGATCATGCTAACAATTGGTGTAAGGACAATGGTCTCAAATTAGAAATGTAGCATAGTTCATTTTGATAAAAAAGCATTTTCACATACAATGTAAGCAATATACCCCTCCAAATCAGACACTAAAGTAAGGGATCTAGCCAATTACTTATAGTTTGAGCATCATGACCCCACATAGTTTGGAAAGCTTTCTGTCTGGTTTATCCAATTGCCAAAGGCATCTCTTCTAGAGCCAAAGAAGTATTTATTCCTCTTTACTTGTGCCTCTTCACATCCACTATTGAATATAATGCACTATCTGGCATGTATTGTCGAAACATACAACTCACTTTGAGAAACCTCAGAGATTCATAACTAAAAAGATTGGTGGCCTCAAAAATCTTAGTTACCAAGGCAGACTGTCAGCACCCTCTCACTATTTAGTCTTTTATGGACTACTATTGTGTCATGGAAGATCTAATCCTCTTTGATCTCCTATTCTTTCTCTTATTCCTTCACAAAACATGTGGTACCACAAATACCCAGTTAAAAAAAGCTAAACCATCAATAGATAAACAAGACATATTGGTGTGAGATCCTCCAGATCTAGAACAAGCTCCCCCATTACATCTAAAGCAGAAAAGCACCCTTGCAACCTTCAAGGCAAACGTAAATAATCAGATGGGCAACCTCAGATTCTCCCCCAGTCATTCTTATCTTGCCCTCTTTCAGGATGGAGGAAACTTATGAATATAAGTTTTTGGCCAGACTTGTAATGGTTGACAGACTAACTGCCTAGTACTTACCTATCATCCTAAACTGTTTTTTAAATATTTACATTTTTTTCTAAGACTTTCTGCTTGCAGTACATCCAAGTATACCCCCTGCCTCTTTGAGCTGGACAGTAATTTTCTGAGGCAGTCTTACTGTTTTTTGTAGACGCAGGCCCACCTCAGGTACTATGCATTTTAGTCCATTCATCTCAAGAACCATTCTCACACCTTTCCCTTCAGAAAACAGTATTAATGTTAATATAATACCCAGAGAATGCAGTACAGTTAGTTTAACTTGCTTTGAAATTATTATTTTCAAACTTTTTTGATTTATGACATCACACATGGCAATGTTATTTTAGTAGTTTTGATGTTGATTGTTTGTTTATGCTCTGTATCTATATCTCTTTTAAAGTCTTCTTAACCTAATCTACAGCAGAACATTACATGAAGTATACTATATTCTCCTGAACCAAATGCATATATGAATAAAAATAGCCAAGAATCAGTTTAGTTGGAGTCATCACTAGGATACCAAGATAAAGCACAAAATTACTTAGAATACTTTGAGGTATTAGTTTAGATGACTATGATTAAATATGCTAATGGTAAGAGGCATTTTATTAAGGTAGGAAGGTTAGGAGTCATAGCTAAGTCATGTCCAGTTGGTATAAAAAAGAAAGTAATATGAAAGAATCTTAGAAATAATTATGTTGTGAATGATATATACTAAGATTCATCTTGACTTTATTTACTTTAAAGTGATTTTCCAGTGTTAGGACATTCATTATAGCATTTGATTATTCAAGAGCCATGATGTGATTTTATACTAATATAACGCTTTGTAAATGTTTTATTAAACTACGGACCAAATAAATTTAGCATTTACTACTGTGATGATGTGGGGGGGGGGGTGCCATTAAAGTCTATGGATGCAGCACTTTTTTCCTACACTAATGCCACTAAGGCTTAAGTTTACTGTTTTTCCTCAGTGACGTTAATGTATGGAATTCATACATTTTAAAAATGCTTTCTATGAAATAAAATAGTAAATGTTCCCTGTTGGGTAAAGATGCTGTTTGGCAGTTTTTGCATCACAAGCATTACAGTATAAAGTGTATGTGGTGTAAAACAAAGTATAGGTATTCTGTTTTGTACAAAACTACACCCAAATAAAACTGCAAATGCAACTGAAATAGAATCTATTTGTTAAAGCTGAAATGTATGGAATGTGGAACACGAGGACAAGGCTATTTAAATATGCTGTAAGAAATAGTATATTTTACTGTAACAAAAAATATATAGCAATTTATAGATGATATTAAGCTATTAAGTTGCAGTTATGTTCAAGTGTATCAGAAAGAAGATTATGCAAAATATTGTGCATGTACAGAGTCTAAAAATACAGTACAAAGAAATGTGGAAAATGTTACTGCCATAACAGAACACTGAGAAAAACTGAGGAAAATCTAATTATGTAGGGAAATGTCTAAGAAGGAAACAGACAAAGGCAGGTCAGATCATGTGTGTGTGTGTGTGTGTGTGTGTGTGTGTGTGTGTGTGTGTGTGTGTGTGTGTGTGTGTGTGTGTGTGTGTGTGTGTATGTGTGTGTGTGTGTGTGTCTTTCTTCTCATTAGAGGACCAGGTTGCACTTTATTTTATGTGTCACTTTCAGTGTTAATGGTCACTAATCTAAACCTAGATATCATAAGACTAAAGCCATAGACAAGACCAACGTCCACCTCATTGCTATACTATTACCCATCTCTAAGATTCTGGAAAAATTTATTCATTCTCAACTTCTTCACCATCTGACTCATAACCACATCCTCTCCCCCATCCAACATGGATTTAGGCCAGGACATAGTACCACCATTGCCCTCATTTCCTTCATGGACACTGTTAACCGAGCCTTTAACACTGGTAAAATCGTATCTTCACTATTTATTGATCTTTCTAAAGGTTTCTATACAATATCCCACTCTTTCCTTCTAACAAAACTTTCTGACATAGGTACCTGACCTCAAACTCGAAACCGGTTCACTAATTACCTCACTAACATGCAACAGTCAATTAAATGGCAGAACTCTTACTCCCCTTTCCTAAAAACCACAACTGGTGCTCCACAAGGCTCCATTTTAGGCCCACTCCTGTTTAGCATATTTATTAATAACTTCCACGCCACACTGTCTCAAGGCTCAGTCATCCAGTATGAGGATGAGTCCACTATCATCTGCATTGCAAACAACTCCTCAACACTACACCAGCTCACCCAAAACACTGTCACCTCCACTGAAATTTGGATGTCTAATAATCATCTTGCCCTGAATCCCAACAAAACCAAACTAGTAATCTTTGCCCCTGAAAAGTCCACACCCCTACAATATGAAAAATTCACCATTCAATCCCTAAATGGTACCACCATCGACATTGTACCTAGCACAAAACTCCTAGGTGTCATCATAGATGAAAACCTCACATTCGACCTGCACATCCAGCTCAATGTCAAAAAGAACAAAAAACAAATCCACTACTCCACAAATGCAGCTTCTTTAATAGAAAACAAAGCTTTCGGACAAAACAGTCCTTCATCAGTGTTACAAAATCAGTTACATTAAAACTTCATTAAATACACATTCAAAATAATCACATGACACAGCCCTCCTATTATAGAAAAACATCAATTAAACAAATAAACTTCACTAATAATATTTAAATACTCCTTCTTACCAAAATGCATTATAAAACATAATTCCTAAAATATATATTCCTAAAAAAATTTTTGGATGTATGTATTACACTAATTAAAGATAGGTTGGACACCTGTATTCATAGAAAAGAGGTGCAAGCCAACATATACCTCCACAGGGATAGTATCAGGGGCATCTTGTGCTATAGGACTGCAGGACTGCAGATTCCCCACATGTAGAAGAAAATAAATAAATAAATAAAAACAATCGAGAGTCCCGGAACTATAAGCATGCGTGCTTGGAGTTCCTGGTACTCATATAACTCCCGACTGCTGTGTTAGGCAGTCCTGATAAGGGAGAAAGGCATCTCTCCCCTGCAGCTCAGAAGTCTGTGCAGTGATGGTCGCACAGAATGGAAGGACACCGGACTGCATCGCCCACAGGCTGGAGCCTGCAGCCTCTTGCGGAGCTAGGAACCCAGCCGTTAGCTTGCCTACTCTCGCAGAGCTAGGAACCAGCAATTAGCTTGTGAGAGCGGGCTAAGGAGAAGTTGATTCAGTTTGCGAGGGAAGGAAACCAGCCGTTGATGTGACCAGATTAAGGTTTGTGTATCCAGGGCTGCTACGGACTTAATACAGGTAAGGTGTGTCTGTGTGTAAAATGCCCCAGTTGCTATATACTGGTGGCTAGAGAACACATGGTGGTGGGTAGAGAATACTCAGACTTTAACTCTGTACCTTGGATGTAAGTGGCAAGGGCCTGAATTCCCTACCCACCACCATTTGTAAAAAGTTTGCAGATTTTTGCCTCATATTTGTTCTGTTCCTCATAAAATCTCTGGTTTCTATATGTTTGTTTTTCCTTGCAAAGTCAGTAGTGCAGTGGTGCACTGGTAGCATTGTTGCCTAACAGCCACAGGTTCTCTGGATTAATTCTTGGTTGGGGTGCCTTCTGTGTGGAGTCTGCATGTTCTCCCATCTTACAAAGACCTGTGTCTGGAGTATTTGTCCCTGTTGTGCTGAAAATTGGCTTTTGTTTCCAGTCAGGCTTGCCTGGTTAACAAATTTGTTTGTTTGTGTCTTTTGGCTTTTTCCCGGTTAGGGGTCGCCACAGCGAAACTCCGGTCCGCTAATGATTGGCAGTAGATTTTTACGTACTGGCTTGCCAGGCCTAATGCACAACCTTCAACGAAGGAATGCCCATTCACGCATGTCACCACACAGAATACGCTCTAACTGAGAATCGAACGGGCAACGTCTAACTGTGAGGCGACAATGCTACCGCAGCACCACCACTGCAGTAAAAATAACAGGCATTTGAATTTCAGACTTCATATTCTTCAGAAAGTACATGGTAACACAAAACCTTTTATTCCAGCAATTTTCTAAGTTTATAACATGGATATTTGAAATTTGTTCCTATTTTGGGACTGTATTCCCCCATTATTGGCTTTGTTCAGGTTTTTTGTGCTAAGGTTGAGAGCTATGGTGAGAACTGAAATCACTGAATATGTTTGGGGGCTGTATTCCCCCATTACTGGCTTTGTCCACGTGTTTTTTGCTATGGGGTTGAGAACTACGGTGAGAACTGAATTCACTGAATATGTTTGGGGCTGTATTCCCCCATTATTGGCTTTGTTCAGGTGTTTTGTGCTAAGAGGTTGATAGCTATAGTGAGAACTGAATTTACTAAATGGTAACCATTTAAGTTTCAGTCTTCCTCTCTTTCACAAAACAGCTAATTTGGCATAGTGGTATGTTGCACTGACTGTTTTGCACAGGGTCCCCTGGGTTCAAGACCTGGCAGTGAAATGTATGGTGGTAACACAGCATTGTATTCTAGCAACTTTACAACATTATACAAGCAATGTTTAAAATGTGTCCCTGGTTTTTGGGCTTTTGTCCCTCCCCAATACATTTTGTCTTTTTCCAGATTTCTTGTGCTGCAAAGTTCAGACATACAGCTGAGTGTCAAGTCGATTTTACAAGGAGCTGAGTGCTGAAGGGGAACAAAAGGTTAGTGCTGCTTATGCTAAGTCTATTTGCACTGTTAATAGCACAACAGGTAGTGTACTTGCTTTTAATGCAGAAGGCTGTGGGTTCTACTCCCACAGTAGGTAGATGTATTACTGATAGTGTACTGCCGTGTAAAGGGGGTGGATGCTGCAGTCCTTTTTGGTGAAGATACCTAGTAACTATGAACCTGTTATCAGTTTGCCATCCATTCCCTATTGCGATAAACTCAGGTCACTCCACAACAAGTACAAATATGCCATTGTCATTGTCCATGTTGGTGTGAATGACCTGAGACATACCTCCCTGGACTACATGAAAAGAAACATGGAGGAGCTCTCCGATCTTACAGCCCAGGCAGGTATGACCCTAGCCCTGAGTAGCATCTTGCCATCACCCAGAATGATAATGACAAATTCACCACCATAACAGGTACAAGCAAGCAACATCTGTGGGTAATGCTACTCAGTGCTAGAAGTCTAAACCTCAAAATACACTCTCTTGAGGCCCTCCTTAAAATGGAGAGCATTGACATCTGTGCAGTGACAGCGACCTGGTTCAAAGGTCCAGAGTGCACACCATCTGGTGAGGGGGGACATCGGTGTGCCTCATTATAGAATTACCAATGACTAGGAAATTCGGTTGTTTGCTGATTTGCCTTAAGGCCTTACCAGTACAGGCACTGGATACAGTGTTACTATGTGTTATGGTATAAAACATGTGAATGGGGTAAGTACAGTGCATGTGATTGTGAATATCGTTGCTAAACTGACATTAAATTCTACACCCTACAGGTGTGACAAGTAACAAAAAACTTTGGTGAAACAAAAAACAATTAAACATATTACATTGTTATCACATTACTTTTGCTGACTAGGAAAACAAGTTAAATATAGTAGTGTAAGTAACTGTGAAGCATACATTTAATATGAAGACTGCTCAAAATTATCTCATAAAAAGAGTATGGATTCATTTTAGTAAACCAAAACTCACCAAATGAATCTCTGAGTTAGGGAAAAAAGTCCAAAACCATCACAGATAACAAAACTGAAAACTGAACATCTGATGTAGTAACATCTGGAAGAAAACCAACACTACCATATTGTACTGGAAAGGGGGCATTGCCTTCCACATTTGTGAGTGAGACAACAATTTTACAAACTGTGCTATTTGGTAATAGCACAGTTTTGTTTTCAACAAAACATATTGCTCCACACTTAAACCAAAAAGCATTTTGCTACAAAGGACAGGGTTCCTATTACGTTATGGAAAGATAACGTAATTGAATGCTCAGAACTTCGAAATGGCCGCATTTTGAAGATCGCATTGTGGGATCGCAGTACAGTGAAGATTGGGATCTTTGCCCTTTCCTCACTGTAGTGCGATCTTGGAGTTGGAGCCCCACACAATAAAAGCTTTGATATGCAGCCACCTTGATATTTTGAACGTTCAATTACGTTAACTTTCGATAATGTAATATGAAACCCAAAGGGCACATTAGAATTCAGAAAGATTCTCACTACTCATGTAAATTGACTACCACATATAGGTCAGTGTATGTGAGCTTGAGAAAATGTGACTCATTATTATCTCATTAGCATATCTCTGAATAACACTTGTTTAACACTAGCATTGACAGACCTGTGATGGCTGTAATGTTTACCCTGATGGTCCTTTTAATTATGCTGTCAAAGACATCTACTCCTACAAATACAAATAAACGCACACACACACACAGACACACAGACACACACACAGACACACACACACACACACACACACACACACACACACACACACACACACACACACACACACACACACACACACACACACACACAGAGACAGCATCAACCAAGCCCCCCTCACAGTCAATCACACTTATTGACACACACAACCATTTACCCAAATGAACACTCAGACAAACAGAAAGACACACGTGCACAGACACACACACACACACACACACACACACACACACACACACACACACACACACACACATGCACACATGTGGATTCACTCACTCATCAGGCTTCATCCATGCCCTTACAGACACACACCTGTTGCTCTACTTTTTTTTTTCTTTTTTTTCAGTAAATAGGTTGCTACTTGTTTTGAAGTTTCTCCTTGTACCTTTCGAATACATCTTCACTGGCATTAAGTTCCAGGCTTTCAGCTTATTTCTTTTATGCCAGTCATCTTGCTGCAGAAATTCTTCATCTAGTATTTGTGCTGCAGTGCTGTGAAATGCATTGTGACATATGACAACTACTACTGAGTGCACTGGGTTACAAACTGATCTTCTCATTTAGAAGCCAAAGATCCATTTTTTTTCTGACAAACATTACAAACAGGAAACACTTAAATTAATCACTGTCAAACTGAATCAGCAGCAGTAGAAAGAATGAGGCTCTTAAAGGACAACACAAAAACAAACTGACCAAAGAGTCTTACTGGTCCAACGGCAGTATGTTGGAGGCCTTGGTTTCAAGTTCTAAATGGAAGCTAATATTATCCTTTCACTTCTATGATTCTAACAGCGACTCCACAAAATGCTTTCTGTGTGTGTGTGTGTGTGTGTGTGTGTGTGTGTGTGTGTGTGCGCGCGCACGTGTGTGTGTGTGTGTGTGTGTGTGTGTGTGTGTGTGTGTGTGTGTGTGTATATATGTGTTTGTAATTTGACCTTAATCACCATGTTGAGGGTTTCCTAGCTGAAAGGATGAGGCTCTCAAGGGAAAACGACACCTGTCTGTATAGAGACTGCTGCTGGTCTAGCATCATTGACCCCAGTATGGTATGCTAGTGGTCTTGAGCTTGAATCTATGAGAGCTAATATTATCCTTTCACTTCTACAATGCAATCAGTAGACATGGTAATTTCACTATTACTTCCTATATTCATTCTTTTGTATTTCTACCTATTTGTCAGAACAATCTTGTTCATGTTTTCTTATCTTGCAGACTGTATATGGATAAAAAAGCACCTCTAGAAACAGAATTTGTAAAAGGTAAGAACCGTGTATACCCAGTCTACCAATAATTTTCCTTGCCTACAGGATATCCACCTTCTAGGGAATTTTCCAGTTCGCCCACTGTCTGTTAATTATGCACTTACTCAGAAAAGCTGATCCACCTATGCTTTACTTTACTCCTTCTGTGACAATGTAATTAAAAAAAACACTGCCACCATTGTGCCCTCTTGTTTTTGCAGATTTTATAAACTGAGACATATTTTTTATCTGGGCTTTGCTGAGTCCCTTTCAGTTCTAGAAAGTTTCAGTGATGCTTCCTTTCTTTAAGAGTACTTAAACTCCTTTAGCTCTTTCAACAAATTCAAGTAAAGTCTTAAAAGTGAAAAGAAACTATTAGCTTTGATTTGGGACTCAAATCCTAGACCTCCAGCATATCATGCTGGTGACACTGCCACTGTTCCTTTTAAGGGTCTCTGTACATTAGATAAGCTTTCTCTTTCAATATTTTTCTTTTCAGCTAAGACCCCCCCCCCAAATATGGTGACTGAGGTTGAATTACAAACACACACATACACAGAACAATCATCTACATTACGTACTGCTAGAATCACATAAATGAAAGCAAAATATCAAATGTTACTTTGGACTTGAATCCAAAAGCTCCAGTGTACTTTGTTGGTTTCACTGTGACCAACAAAAGCCTGTGGATAGTTAGATGTTGAGTTTTCCCTTCACAGCTTTTTTCTTTCAGCTACAAAACATCAAGAATGGTAATTAAAGTCCAAGTTACAAACACACACACACACACACACACACACACACACACACACACACACACACACACACACACACAGACACACACACACACACACACACACACACACACACACACACACACACACACACACACACACACATGCGCTGGAGATCTCAGGTTCAAGCATGCTGCTTAAGTACTTTTAGAATCATAGAAGTGAAAGGAAAATATCAACTCTTATTTTGGCCTCAAACTCAAGACCTTCAGTAAACCATGCCAGCATCATTGTCACTGGACCAACAAGCAGCTGCCTCTCTGGTCTCCACCAAGAAACTCAAATACAGCTTGACTTACTGGGAATGTGCACTTCTCTCACATCCCTTTAGCTCCTCCACCACCTGGACTTCTAGTCAATCTGGGGTCAGCTGGGTTGTAGTCAGGGCTCTATCCTTGTATACTACGCAAAATGGCTTTCTGTTAGAATGGTATCTTTCTACATGCCTATTCTTATTCTCCAGTCTATTCCAAATACATTAAAATTACAGACAGGAGTACCATTATCCTTTTTATTTCTTGTCACTACTGTTTGCTCTCCCTCTTATTTTTCGGCTCTCCCATTTTTATTTCTTTAACTGAGTCTTTACTTTAATCTGTTTATTAACTGGATATATTAATTGACCTTTCTCAGACCCTTTTACATATGCTCCAGGCCACAAGACACAATCTCAAAAATACATTATATGACTAAAAGCTGAACAAAAGCATTGTTCTGGCTAAACTTTTCAGATCACAAAGAGCAATTTAGCATAGCATGAAGACATCAAGTTCTAAAATGTATAGCCAGAAGAAAGTAATGTGCTGCCTCCACTCTCAGGTATGTAAGGGAGTGGCATAATGTGCTAAAACTCTATTAACCGAGCAAGAATAGGGATGTCTCTAAATATTACACATTGTATCTTTTTCCACATAGCAGAAATAAGTAACAGTCTAAACTGCGAACTCAAAAAAAAAAAAAAAAAAAAAAGCCTCCCCCCAACTCAGGTACGTTACTAAATTTGTTCAAAAATAATAAATAAATAAATAAATAAATAAAACAAAGTGGAAATTAGGACTGTGGCACAAATTAACCACACTTTATATTAATAAAAGCACTAAACACTTGTAAGTAAGTGTATTACCTCAAGAGAAATAGTAAAAAAAACACCGAAAAGGCAAAAAATAACTTCCTGGTGAAATATAGCAATCTGATTCCAATGACGACAGTTGAGTTATTTGCTGGAAGCCCACACAGCACCACCTGATTACTCTCCAATGGTTCTATGAATAGAGCAAGGGGTTTCCGCTGTCAGCTCAGCACCCTCCCCTCCCCCAAGTGGTGACTGGATGTGGGCAGAGCCTCAAATCTAGAAAATACTCCAGTATCTTATGATAGGTCACCAACAAGTCAAGTGTACTATGCATCTAATGTTACATTTATTTTGTTCTCAGACAAAATAATGACTTAGTTTGAACAAGTTTAGTTAATGCAATGCTGTGCGGGCACACAGAATTTAGCATGGAGTACTTAACAGAAAATATCCATATGTATGACATTTTCTTCCTTCACTTTCTACATGACATTCTTTGGTAGGCATCTTAACAGACACAAACAGCTGCATTGGATACATAAGAAACAGAGTTCAGATACATTCATTTGCAGTAACTTGAGATATCTGAATATACTGCTGTGCGAATGATTTCTTCCAGCTTGCTCAGCCAAAGCGTGTCTTTTGGAGTTCTGCTGCTATTTTCTCCTACCCTACATCATTTACAATATGGTTGCTTGCCTAATCCACACTCAGTTCAGCAGTTCACAAGGACACAGGCTGTCACCCACCTCAAGGCTTTCAGCTACAAATACCTTCCCCTATATGAGGATATATTTTTAATAATGTAAAACAAACCAATTAAAAGAAAAAAATATCAGCATTACAGTTCACTTTTGCAAATAAATGTATTCTCCTCTTTAAAGTGCACTGAAGCATCCTTAGCATCCAAACATTTAAGTTTCACAATCTTCACTGTATCACAATATTTGCACTACAGTAAGCATGCTGACACAAGCATTTTGCTTCTTTGAAAGTGTAATCTTCCCCTATTGCCCAGCCTACAGCGCAAAACAGACTGACTGTACTTTACTAACCGAAACACTTACTCTTCTAGAATACATTTACAGGCATAGTAGTTAAACTACAGTAAAGGAACACACATATTTCAAATGAGGAAAACAACAGTGGATGGCACCAAAAAATTAAGAGATTGTTGTGCAGCTACAGACAAAGAGCATGTATGTGTGAAGGTATAATACAAAATCACAGCCATAAATAATATTTTGATCCTTTCTTGTTTACTATTATGCATGCAAGAGATCACGCTTGCTCAGTAAAATGGTTTAATCACAAAGCAAACGTCTTTTCAGCTTTTATAATACTGGTAAAGTTGGATTTAGAGTAACCAATTAATCCATGTGTGCCCTATTTCCATCTTCAGTACATCAGCACAAAGAAAACACACACACACACACACACACACACACACACACACACACACACACACACACACACACACACACACACACACACAAGTTGAAGCCATGATGGGTGTCTTTAACTTGAATGTATCTCCAAAAATATACTAAAAAATATCATTCTCAAATGTGCAAAGCTGCAATCGGGTATTTGAAATAAGTGGGATAGAAGCATGCTGCTTTTCTGCACCCACTGCTGCTTGATATAGAATATAGTCATACCTCTAAGGCTTTTAGTATGGAAAGAAAAGGAAAAAAATACTTTTTAACTCTCTCTCTCTCTCTCTATATATATATATATATATATATGTGTGTGTGTGTGTGTGTGTGTGTGTGTGTGTGTGTGTGTGTGTGTGTGTGTGTATGTGTGTGT